>NC_056734.1:124629175-124726697 GCF_019279795.1 Protopterus annectens | reverse complement strand
GGGGTGGCTCCGGCCTCCATGATGATGCATGTTAGTTGTTGTTGTTGTTGTTGGCCAGGAGCCACCTGGCTCAAGAGCAGCTCCTCCACTCTGGTGAGGGGGAATGGATGGCTACCCCACCACCTGTGGCAAGCTGTTGTCTATGGATATGAGACACACGCTGCCGGACATGTCTAATTAAATCACTGCAGTGATGGCGTACCTGCTCATATGTCCAGTTATACATGCCTATGTCATTTACCCTATGGACAAGATCTTGCCACAGTGCAGTCCGCTCATGCTGCTCTTGGCTAGTTCTTGAAAACAGCAGTGCTGAACCATGGTGGCTGTAATCACTTCCTCCTCTGCTGGGCTATATGAGGGATTACGATGGTGGGCCATGACCCTGGAAGACAATGAAACAATATGTGTGAGCAAGTCAAGTGGCACACTTAACATTCTAAAGTACAGATATCAATTAACTGCCATATATAGCAACCTATTGGCTGTCAAAGGATACACACTTTCAATACCACATATCAGTGCTCAATCCACAACTGCCTGACAGTGCCTGGCACACTCTATATATTAAACCATGTTTTGCACAGCAACAAAGATAAACCAGTATGTACGACTATACAACAGTACATGGCACACTGTATGCGACACAATGCACCACCTAGCCACAGGGGTATATATCAAGCTAATGCATAACGTAACATGTAATCCATTGCAATGATTGTAAAGTCCAATTGCAGTATTACCAGTATACCACACTAGTCATTGATGGCAAACCCCTGCCTAACATATGTGCTCATTCATTAATATAGGTGGCATACTGCTGTACTAGACTATGCATGTTGCTAGATATGCACCTATATCCTGTAACACACATATAACCGAGGCCATGGTACAGGCATACACACATACATACATCAGACATACATACCAGACACAAAGGTATGGCAACCCACATGACCTTTACCTGTGTACCATACAGTACTGTGTGTCAGTAGTTACAAGACCTTATGCCTGATGTAGGTCATCTGTGAGGACATACACCATACTTTGCTGTTTAGGCATACAGCTTCAGGTAGTACTACAGTTCATTCGGGGGTTGGAGTCACCAGCAGTAACACTCAATAAGCATACATATACTGCTGTAGCCTACAATGGGACACCCCAGCCAACATCAACAGACTACGTCAGACCATCTGGTATACTGCTTTTTCTGCCTAGCAATAGCATACACATCTTTTGCTGGGATCACAGCTAGGACACATAATACCATGACAGAAACAGTTTCCCACTTAGCTATCACACATATACAGAACTCTGACACATTCACCAACACATTCACGATCACACTCAGTCAACCTCACATAGCAATTATTGCAACAAGTACATGTGGGTGTGTATCGGTTCATAGGCAGGTTATAGGCTATTGGCCATAAGACCTATAGATGTCTAGTCATATGCTACCCTGACCTTTGACATACAGGTAATTTAATTTCATGTGGCCCTGTCAAGCAGAACCACAGAGGTGATTCCCGGGGTGTATTTCCTATCTCCCATACAATCATCAGGATTATATATGATGACTGCTAATTAGGAGCTTTGTTTGCTATTGATAGGTGGTTTGTTCCAGAGTATGGGATGTCTCTGACATAGGGATCTATTCCTCCAGCATGTGCTGTTTATTGAGGTGACAAGGTTTAGGTCCCTAGAGCATGTAGCTCATAGGGATTGTGATCTGTTTACATGGAGCATGTCCAACAGCTCTGGGTTTCACATAGCTTTGCATGTTAGGCAGAGGTCACCTCTGGGTAGGCAGTATGCGACACAGTCTAGCTGTGGTTTTGCGAGACGGTCTGCATAGGGCATCTATTTGAGGGTGGTATTACTCTTTGTGAGGTATGTCTGTGTCCTTTCCAGTTGCTGTAGATGTCTTGTGAGGGACATACCACATGGGGCATTGTACTCTATAATGGGTTTTATGTGTGTGGAGTAGAGGGGAACACTGACCTATTTTTCCCTGGATGACACACCTTTTGTAATGACGTGTGCCACGTAGACAGATTACATGACTAGTGTGGCACTGTGACTATCAAAGGGGAGACTACTGTCCACCTTTGTCCCATGGTCTCTTATCACACCTTCAGTGTTAAGTAGACTACCACCTATGTGGTAGTTAATGGGTACTGAGTTTTTGCAAGGAGGGATGCTAATGCAGTGTCAACATTGAGCTTGAGTCCATGGCTTTGTCACCGGGCATCTGTTGCAGTAAATATGACCCTGTCTCTCTCTCTCTCTCTCTCTCTATATATATATATATATATATATATATATATATATATACACACACACACACACACACACACACACACACACACACACACACACACACACACACACACACATACATAAAAACATCCATTGGTGTACATATAGATATACATATAGGCACATATACAGTCAACCTTTCATGGTGGGAATATCAAGTATGGGAAGGTTGTGAAATATACAGTTATGTCATAATATTGCACAGTGTTGTGCGGAATGTATTGAAGGTGTTCTCAGCCCATGTGGCTTTAGCAGGCCTCACTGGCTGCAGCACTGCAAACCTGACGAATCATACCCACAGCGTTTAACCACCACATGTCAAATACCAGCACTGTATGCTGTCTGGTTTGCCACACACTACAACCTACATAGAAATATGCACATAACAACCTTCAACAACATATATATATATCCACCTTTCATAAACAGTTGTAGTATGTCCCTTCCTCTATGTACATGTACAGATGCTAATATATCTGACACAGACAGATCTCTCCGTATGTGTGTGCCATACACACACAAGGACCACACTGTTGTAAGTCCATGTATCTCACGGCTGACCTGTTGTGCCTTGCTGCAACATGAACAGGTGTCACATGTGTGCACACAGTAATATTAGAGGGTGTATATATAGCTGCAAATGCTAAATTAGCATACTAGCCTGGCACAGCTGTTGCCAATGCTAAGCTACACATTAATATGACTATCATTCATTTGTTACTCTGTCACATCCATGTTTACATAACTGTATGCGCTACTCCCCCAAACAGACATTGTACACACTACTCTACAGAACACAGATAACATGGATCAGATGTTTGACATTTAATGCTGAACTACATATGTCACAGTCATATCCCACTGCACACAGCTACACACTGATTTCTCCATGGCAGTAGCTATGCAGGGCATCTGTGCATAGATACGTACTGCTGCCACATATGGATGATTCAAACTATGTAGAGTACTCTTCAAAAACATCTACTACATGCCAGTAAATACATATCTGTTACATACCTTTCCTTTGTATGTGCTTGTAGTAGTCAGGTCCGTGTGTTTTGTACACTTTGTTTTGTTTATATCTTTTTTTTTTTTTTAATATTTTTTTTTCAATATATTATATTTTTCAATATATTATTTTTTTCAATATATTTTTTCAATATATATTTTTTTCAATATATTGTTTTTTTCAATATATTTTTTTCAATATATTTTCTTTTTTTCAATATATATATTTTCAATATATTTTCTTTTTTTCTATATATTTCTTTCAAGATATTTTTTCAAGATATTTTTTTTTCAATATTTTTTTTCAATATATATTTTTTCCAATATATTTTCTTTTATATCTTTTTTGTTTCCAGTTGCTGTGGTCTGTGTCTCTCTGTGTCTCTATTTGTCACTCTGTAATGCTCTCTCTCTCTCTCTCTCTCTCCCCCTCTCTCTCTCCCTCTCTCTCTGTACCTGCAATGAATTGCATGTGTGGACAGCTAGTACACCCTGCTTTTATAGGTATTGCACATGTGCATGTGATGGCCTCTGTAACAATTGTTGGCCACCATTTGGCAATTGTATGCAGCCTGCTGTGTGGTACTTGAAGTACTCACTGTCATAGCAACCAAATGCTATAAATTGCTAGGTCAGGTAGGTGTAGCCCTTTCAACTTTCCAAAGTGAGGACCATGCTTGTTTGCTGTGGAGACCGTTGTGTAAGTCAGAAGGTTGGTGTACTTCTTGTATCTGATGCTAGGGGTGTAGCCAGTGATTTGAGTGTTGTACTCAGACCTGAATGTTGTCACTTCCAGTACACAGTTGTTAGTGTAGAATTGTACTCACCTCTACAAATGCTAACACAAGATACATGGGAGTATGTAGTTTCTTTTCTACTTATACAATTAGCTGCCATACATACAAAGTTATTGAGATGTTTTCATTTGGCACATGAACTGTTTGTCAACTGCTATACTGTGGATATTAATGTACTCACTTCTGCACAGTTTGTGTTTTTTTTTGTTGACATTAGCACAGGATGCTCATGAAAACTGGGCAATTCCAGTACTGAGTATGCCTACATCCTTGCTGGACCTTGAACACACAGGTATTTTTTACATTTGCGTGGGGATTGTCCTGCTATGATACTGTGTGGGGGTTGTAAAGTGCTTCATTTTTCTAGCTCACACCCTAGGTTTCAAAAAAGGGGTATTGTCAAGGGTCACTTTGTCCAGGTATCACGTATGACCTCTGAAGAAACACAGTTTCTGACTGAATGTGATAAACTCACCACTATGTTTCAGGAAAGGGGTTACCCTGATGATTTCATACTTAGTGTAAAGCTTGAAGTACAGGAGGGTCGGTGGACTAAATTTAGACCTATTTTGGGTACAGGTCTAGTGGAGACATCCAATTCCCACAGTGGACTCGAACAATGTTCTATTGGGTTCAATAAAGCCTTCATAATGGAATATAGTTCAAATGCAGGCCTCATCAGGAATATTGTTGAACGCGAATGGGAATCTTTCCAGGATATCACTGATTTGAATAATTTAAAAGGGAAAACCATCAAGACAGTGTATAGAAAGGGCAATAATAACAAGAATATTCTTGAACATGAGCCTAGGACCAACATGTATTTCACCCATCGCAAGGGTACATATAGATGTGGCTCCTGTTCCCAGTGTAAACATATTTCCCATACTGACACAATATTCCTTCCCTCCAGAAATAGATGGATTAAGGCCATTACATTTTCTAATTGCAACACTTCAGGGGTTGTTTATTTGGTTGTTTGTCAATTTTGTCAAGCATTTTATGTTGGCAAAACTGAAAGACCCCTTAAAAAAAGAATATACGAACACTATTATGAAATAGAAAAACAAAACAATAACAATGCACTTTATAGACATTCTTTCATTTGTAGTGGGGCAACTTTTGTGTTTTTTTTGTCATTGAATCTTCGATCCATGATAACAGGGGTGGCCCCTGGGAGATACAGTTAGCACATAGGGAAACGTTTTGGCAAATCCTTCTTGAAGCCAATAAGAGTCCTGGTTTGAATGATGCTATTTCTATAGCACCATATCTCAAATTAAAGGCAGGGAAATTATAAATATTTATTATATATATATATATATATATATATATATATATATATATATATATATATATACCCCTTTTTTAGTAATTTGTATCTAATATCCAACAATTTATATTGGTTTATTGTATTATCCAACAAGTTAAAAAACAATATTTTTCTATTTTCACGTATTATCATATATATTTTTAGTATGAGATTTCAGTTTTTATCGTCAAAGTTTATGTACACATGTATTTTAGTGTTATGTTTTTAAATTCTTAACAACTTAATTGTTTAATTGAAGTGAATGATTGTATTTAAGATGCTTTTGATTTTACCTGTGAGTATCTGAGGAAGTCGAGGTGTTTCTGACGAAAACATTGTACTTGTACTTAACTGGCGTTAATAAACTGAGTGGTACATTTCGAAAATACTATTGAGTGGTATACATCGAGTGGTTGAGGTCTTCCTGGACTGATATTTTTGTTTTATTTGGTTGTAAAGTGCTGCTGTATCATTACTTACTGCTAAAATGGCTGGTTCTGTTATCACAGTCATGTAATGCAATTCCACAACAACTGCTGGTAAAGTTACACAGAACAGGTTTTGTGTTATGGCATTCCTATCTTACCTTTACATTCACTCATTCTGATGCATGATATATATATTTCAGCAACAACCTGCTGTATATCTACTGTGGCTTAGTGGTACTTCAATCCACACCAAACCTCTCACGCAAAGCATTGCACAGCCAACCAAACTATGAAACAATACAACGGCCAGCAAAATTTGTTCCAAAAAGCTTTAATGAGCTATAAAAGTCAGATAGGGATATAGAAATACCCCAAGCTCCAAATAATGTGTTCAAAATTCAAATACACACAAAGAGAAATATTGGATCATACATCTAGGGGCTTTATTTCCCCCAGGTATCAATGACCACTTATGATTATATTATTCATAATTTAATAGGACTTTGGGTTCTTAAGGCCAAATATGTGTGCTGCACTGATGACCGTTCACTAATAAGCACATATCTCTACTTCATCTGGTGACAGTATCATTTTGTATTACTATATTACTGTGGATGTTAGTTTTGTTGTATACTTTTAGATTCCACTACATCCAGTTACTAGATTTACAAACTTAAATTTTGAGTATTTGAATTTTGAACACATTATTATGTATTCATATGCCAAGTTGGCAGTTAAGGTCTTATTAGACCACAATACTATCTAATGATTGGATATTGTATGATTGACATATACTATAAATAGTATCAGGTGTTCCTTGGTTGGCTCTCTAATTTTTGTATTTTGTGTGCTCCACTGAAGAAGGTTATACCGAAACCGGTTTGGAGCTTGGGGTATTTCTATATCCCTATGTGACTTTTATAGCTCATTAAAGCTTTTTGGAACAAATTTTGCTGGCCGTTGCATTGTTTCATAGTTTGGTTGGCCATGCAATGCTTTGCGTGAGAGGTTTGGTGTGGATTGTACGTTGATTGTACCTCTCTGGAAGCCATTGTTCCAGTTGTCGGTGGGAGAAGACTCTTCACTCTGGGGTATTTTTATATGGTACGAGAGGTGCCAACGAGGAGTTCGTATTTGATACTATGGACCTAACATTCAATAGTGGAATCTGATATATATCCATCTATTTGTGGCCGGATCAATGTGATGGTTTGTGTGCATTTTTACGTTTGGCAGTCTGTGTGGCGTACTTTCTGATTACATCCACCATTTTGGGCCCAAGCGTATGAGAGAATAAGGTGTAATCTAACGTTTGGAAGTCAGCGGGTCTGTGTTTGGTCCATCCCAAATGGATATATCAAGATTTGAGGTACTTTAAGATTACTGACTGGGTGTATATTCAGCCTTTTTTATGCGCTGAATAGTGGAATTATGTGCCTAAGCTCCTGGGTTTATAAAATTTACATTGGTAAAATTGTTCCTATAACTGGGACTTAATTTCTATACATGTGGCTTCATTTGTAATTTGGTCGATGTGTGCAACTGTGCCTAAGAGATCGAATTATTATATTACGAATTAGGGACCGGACTAATGTGAAGATTTAAGCGCAGTATCACAGTTGAAAGCTAGCAAGGTGTAGATTTGGCTGACACCATTTTGGGCGAGGTGAACGGAACGAAACGAGACGACCAAAGTGCAATTTTATATTTGGAAGTCATTGGGTTTCGTGTTTGGTCTGTGTCCAATTGCTATACTTAAAACTTGAGGTACTGTGAGATCACTAACTGTGTCTACATTTAACTGAATGGTGGAACTATGCGTTTGGTTTCCTAAGCCAATATTAATACTGCGTAATTCGGTCTTACATTGAGACTGGAAATCTTTACTTTATGGCATCCTTTGTGATTTGGCCGATGGGAGCAACTTTGTCCAAGAATTAATGGAATTTATGTTTTTTTTCTATCTATTGTGGTCTCACAAGATTCGTACCACGATTATTTGGACTGTAGTGACATTGGACCTATCTTTTAGAATCTAACTGAATATCAGTGGGGGGGTTGCGTGTTATGTTTTTGGTGTATACTATCTACAAACATATGTAACTTTTTTCTTGTTTTTCCGGTGTTTCATAAAACAGAAAACATACGGATGGCAGTGATCCAACTTAACTTGACTTTTAGGTGTTGAACTCTCTTTGGGGGAGTTTGTTATGCTGTATTTGGAACATTTTGAATTTCTATTTTCTATTTTTTACTAATTTTGTTTCATACCGGCATAGATGGTAACAACCGATGTGCCAAAGTTTATATGGGTTCAAGTCAAATGTGTTTAAATCCTATTGGTTTATTTTCTTATACTATATACATCAGTGCTTTTTGCAATGTTGTCAGATCCCAAATATTGGCTGATGCATTAATTAGGCTATGTTATCTTTGTAGTATCTATCATACATTGGTTAATATTATAGTATTCATCCTGTCATGCTGTATAATCAATGTTTTTTCATACACTGATAGTCTGGTAGTATATATAATTTCTATGACGTATGATAGAATTATTCAGATTAGTCTACATTGTTTTTGACTATTATAGGATTATATCCTGCAGACTCATCACTATCTATGTTTTACTATCTACCATTTTGGACCTGGTAGGCCCAATTCAGGCACATAAATCAGGTGGTAGATGCTATTTTGATACTACATCATTGGTTCAGTGCCATTCATATACAACAAAGGCAGGGTTGATTACTATCATGGTGGACATTTTTAGATATCTTTTAGATATGTGTCTATATTTACCAGGACCAACATTTGAGATTTGATACACAGTCCCCTTGGCTCTGTTATTTTGGACTATATGAGGTATTTTCCTTTTTATAGCAGATTGGGTATCACTATCACTACAGTAGTTGGCATTAGTGGCAGATAGTCTTGTTGATATATTTAGGTCATCAATACTCTCTAGTTTGGGGGTCAATAATATATATCACTATTCAATTCTTAAAGACTGCTACATTAATATTGAATTATTGACACTCTTTTTATACATGGTTCTCTTTTGTGATGACTAAGACCTTTATATTGCTTTTGAGTATAATATAGGTCAGTTATGCAAGATTAAACAGTGTTTTCTTTCAAGTTTGGCAGACATTATTGTATATATATACTCCCTTGTGATACTGGTATTTTGGATAATCAGATCGGATAAAGACCCTACTTCTATTGCAGGGTGAAGTAACATTTTTTTGGGTCCTTTTCTTGGTACTGGCACCGTGCCACCCTATATATTTTTTTATATATTTTTTTATTGTACCGGGTCGGTTCTTTGGTTAAATATGAATCTGGATAATATTTTACAGGGTATGTGTGCTGATAGGGAGGATATCCAGGTGTTTGGACTGGATTCTATCCCAAGCAACAAGAATCATGACCAACAGGCTGCCTCTGCCGAAAATGGGTGTCAATTGGCCTTTTTTAATTTAGAGAAAGCCTTGAAAGGATTGCGAGCCAATATATGGCACCTAAGGTTTTTTAAGGCCTATTTAGCCAAAAAATTAGTCCCAAGGGGGCTTAGAATTAGGTTAAAACCCATGGTCAGCAGATCTGAACAGAGGTTGACCAATGAATGGTATGAGGCAGTACAAGAAGGATCTATGAGATTTGTACAAATATTGTCTGATTACTATGAAAGGACCATAGATTTAAATATTGCTGAGGTTAAGGACCTTAGTCTTATTTGTAAACAATTTGAGTCCAACAGTAAGTATCATACTTTGGTGGCCAATTTATCCAAAGAACTGACTCAGTATGATAAATTGACCAAAGAAAGGAAAATCAAAAAATTCAATCGGGACGTCAATGACTATGGCAGGGGACGCCCTTTTGAATTACAGAAGTCGGTCAGATTCAAAGATATGACAATGGGTAGGGATGGTGCCAGATCAAGGAAACAACCCAGATCTATTCTTAAAAATAAGGAACACACATATACCAGTACCTCGGGTGATGAGTCTTCTCCCACTGACAGTGAGGGCATTACATCTGATCACTCACCTATTAAAAAGAGAAGTAACATACCTACCCCTTTAGGGGTACGAACAAACGCCGCGGGGGGAGGAAACACCGAAATAGGTTCAGATTTGGACTCAATGGATGGAATAGTCCAAGCACTTCTAAAATAAATGATACAGGGTATAAAAATGTTCTCAACCTTTCTAAATCTTTGCTCACTTTAGAACAAGAAACAATCTTAAATAAAGGCTTAGGATTTGTACCTGGCTTCTTTTGTGATCAATATCAAACAGTTAATGATGTTTTGGAATTTTGTCGTTGTCTCAATTTAAAGATATTTTTTTCTGAAAATGATAATAATAACTCTCAAAGATCTACTGAGTTTAGATTTCTCAAATCTACATTTCAACCTCCTGCTAATATTCATGTTACAGCTTTTCAACAGGCTGTACTTAGGGATTTACATTTCCCACCATATGGTTTCAATATACTTAAAGATAATATTCATGAAACTGAAAGGAAAGCGCTTAATGAATTGAAAAATAATAGTAATATAGCGATTCTAAAGGCTGACAAGGGTGGAGCAGTAGTGGTCCTTGATATGGACTATTATATACAAGAAGGATTGCGCCAACTATCTGATATGAAATGCTATATGAAGATGGATATTGATCCAACTCCTATTTTCAAAAAAGAGATTGACAACTTTTTGAGAAGTGCAGTAGAGAATGACATTTTATCTACTATTATTGTTAAGCATTTAACTGTTAAGGATCCCGACAAACAGATACTATATTTACTTCCTAAAATACACAAATCACTTACTTCTCCACCTGGGAGACCTATAGTGTCCGGTCATGGTTCACTTACTGAACCATTATCAGCCTATCTGACTGAATATTTGAAACCACTCCTGGTTAATGTCAGAGCCAGAATTAAGGATACCACACAATTTTTACAAATCATAGCAGAGACCCAAATCGAATCTGACTGGTTACTTTGTACACTAGATGTAAAATCATTATACACCAGTATTCCACATTGGGCTGGTCTTCAAGCACTTCAATTTTGGCTTGAAAAAACTAATCTATATCCACCTGGCTTCAATACCCTTTTGATCTGTATGTGTGAGCATGTTCTCAATAAAAACATATTCTACTTCCAAGGTGAATGCTATTGGCAACTACAAGGCACAGCAATGGGAGCATCTTTTGCTCCAATATATGCAGATCTTTTTATGGCCTACTTGGAAGAATATCTAATATATGACACATCTCACAACATTTATATTGTGGAAATGGATATCTGGCGAAGATATCTTGATGATTGTTGGATGGTGTGGCGGGCAGATAGTGAATATCTTAAGGAATTTGTTGAGTATCTCAACAGCAATATTTGGGGCATTGAATTTACGGTTAATAGCAACTCTACATCTATTGAATTTCTAGATGTCAATGTGTACAGAAATCCTGATAACACATTAGGCACAAAAATATATAGGAAATACCCAGAATATAATACGTTGCTACATGCCTCAAGCATGCATCCCCGCCACACTGTCCGGAACATCCCTAAATCACAGTTTTGTCATGTTAAACGGATTAATTCCAATGTGGAAGACTATAAGATGGCCAGTTCAGACCTTATGAATAGATTCCTTGATAGAGGGTATGCAGAGTTTGACATCAGATCAGCTAAACATTGCTCTGACAGTTATACCAGGAGTCAGCTTCTTGAATACAAGGACCATCAGAAAAGAAAGGTGATGGGGTCTTGAGATTTGTCACCACATATGGTAGAAACAATCAGATTATCAGAGGAATCATGGAGAGGAATTGGAATATTTTGTTGGCTAATGACACTCTTAGACAACATTTGGGTACACGTTGCCAATTCTCTTATAGAAGGGGCAAAACTCTAGGTTCTATCTTTTCATACTATAAACATCATGGAAGTGGAGGGGCTAGATATAGACAACTAACCATGACTGGTACAGAATTAGTAGGCACTGTCCCTTGTGGGCATTGTATGTCATGTAGCCAGGTAAATAAAACCAAACAATTTAGTAGTGCCAATACCAGTAAGGTATACGATTTAAGGTTTTTTGGAAATTGTTCCATGAGTTGGGTCATTTATCTTGCGATTTGTCAATGCTCTTCCTTTTATGTAGGAAAAACTTCTCGGTCATTGAGGATCAGAATAGGGGAACATAGAAGCAATATTAGAAATAAGAAAACAACAAATGCCCTCTATCAACATACAGTCAAACATCCTACTGCCAAGTTTATGTTCACTATAATAGATCGTATTGTGGGTGACAGAAGTCATCAACAGGGATGGGAAAACATACTTACACACAAAGAGAAATATTGGATCATACATCTAGGGGCTTTATTTCCCCCAGGTATTAATGACCACTTATGATTATATTATTCATAATTTAATAGGACTTTGGGTTCTTAAGGCCAAATATGTGTGCTGCACTGATGACCGTTCACTAATAAGCACATATCTCTACTTCATCTGGTGACAGTATCATTTTGTATTACTATATTACTGTGGATGTTAGTTTTGTTGTATACTTTTAGATTCCACTACATCCAGTTACTAGATTTACAAACTTAAATTTTGAGTATTTGAATTTTGAACACATTATTATGTATTCATATGCCAAGTTGGCAGTTAAGGTCTTATTAGACCACAATACTATCTAATGATTGGATATTGTATGATTGACATATACTATAAATAGTATCAGGTGTTCCTTGGTTGGCTCTCTAATTTTTGTATTTTGTGTGCTCCACTGAAGAAGGTTATACCGAAACCGGTTTGGAGCTTGGGGTATTTCTATATCCCTATGTGACTTTTATAGCTCATTAAAGCTTTTTGGAACAAATTTTGCTGGCCGTTGTATTGTTTCTTAGTGGTACTTCATGCAGTCTAGTGTATCCAGGGTTCGAGACTGACATTGGTGTTTTATTTTGCTGCTGAGCAGAACAAGGCCCCTCACATGCAGGGTAACTAAGGCACTTTTAAGCAGTTGTAAGCGGGTTTGCATGATGCTTAGCAATACATAGCTAAGCGCACACAAGCGCACACTCATGTAAATGCGCTAACTACTGCGTAAAAGTGCTTACTCCCGCTAACCCCCGCGCTCACTTCTTTGAAAGAAAAGAAAATGGGGAGATAGGAAAGTGGTGAAAAAGGGGCACAAAGAGGGAAAGACAGTATGGAAAACAGCTCGGGATGTGCAGGACGGGTGTAGGGAAGGTCTATAGCTGCCCATTTCTTTAACAGCAACAGCTGTGCATATACTAGTAATTTGGAGGGAAATTTGAAACCTTCCACCCCTGAGAGAGGGGTGAGGACAACGAAGTATGTTGTACTGCCAATTAAATTTCAGTTTATGTGTCCAGTGGACATGTGTGCAAAATGGGCAGCTATGTGTGGGGCGTAATTTTTTGTGGGAGCAGATTGCCTTTTTTTTTTTCAGGTGAGAGTGGAATGTGGGGTAGGGGAAGTAGGTATATTTTGGGAGGTAGGTTGGGGAAGTAAACAGACAAGACAAACAAGACACATACAGGGGCAGAATATGACACATGGGGTGGGTGAACACCATTGACAGGGAAGGATGTTTGGAAATCGCAAGCCCATGAGCCCACAGATGGCAACAGTGAAACTGAGATCCTCACCCATGGGCAGTCACCACTGCACCTTCACAGCCCGGAGGGTGGCTGTGCTGGGGGCTGTGTAGGAGGGGCAGGCTCACCCGTGAGTCACGCCACTCTTGCCTCGAGCTGGTATAGAGGATCAGCGACTGAACACTTGATCTCCCTATGCACCACAGCCCGGACCATTCGGAGGGTGATAGGTGGCCCTCCTCCGGCCACGCTTGCATGGGGGGGTGAGCCCCATCCCCTGCAGTGCTTCTACCTGAGGGTGGCACAGGACCAATGGAGGAGTAGGTCCCGGGCTGGGCACTGGACCTGCTGGTGCCAGGTGCCATCGCCAGCTGAGGTGGGACAGGTGAGTCCGCTGGGACCGGCCTTCCCATATGTTCTATGTTTAGGAGGATTTAATGACAATATGGGTTAGTAATAGCCAACAGCATTCCAATTTAGTTGTAACAGCATACAGTAGTATTCCCATTAATCCAACACACCAGAGTACCAACAGTTGAACAGTAAGCATAACACATGCATATATAGAACAACAGTGGACATTCCAACAGCATGCAGGATTGATTGGTGGCAACAGGCCACCAAGATTGTGGTATTTGAACAGGGCACATGCATCAAAGTAAATGCAGATATTTATAAACCAATAGGACATGTGTCCCAACAAATGTTATGAGATTAGACATATCCATTGAGGTGTGGAATTGCATTGTTTATGCACATACAGTAGGGTGTAAAAAGATACCTCTATTAACAACTTATATATACTTATAGTTTACACTACATTCCTATTGACTGCTGTTATATATCCCCTACATTAATTATTTCACTAGGCAATGTCCATTAAATTGTGAAATGGGTTTTGCTAGTTCTTGATATACCTGACCTGTATCTGACATACAAACTGTCCTGGATGCAGATGTTACTGCTATATATTTATATATTTCATTTATATTTATAAATCTACATATCTGGATGTGTTCAGGTGACATTATCAGGTATATGTTAACAGCTCCCTACATTTCTAGCAGCACACTGACATTTCTGGGGAACACAATAAGAAGCTACTCATGTGCCAGATTAACCTGTACATGCCGGCCATGAACCGACAGTTGAGGACTGTATATATGCTTAACAGCTAAATTGCTCTCCCTTCATCCACTTTATATGGGCCTACCCATGTGTGCGTTGGCTGTGCTTAATACAACAGTACTATTTCTATAATGCAAGGGTACAACAACATATCGAAGAAAGTGACACGGACACACTCCAGGAATTATACCTTTATTAATTACATTACACACTTTTCTAGTGGCTCTCTCATTTATTTGATATATCAGTGCATGCAGAGGTCTTTGATTCAAGATATATTATACCTTTATTAATGGGTTACAACACCTTTTCACGCTGTCTCACTTATTTTATATAACAGTACATGCAGAGAAGTTATTCAACACTTATTATACCTTTATTAATAGGTTACAACACTCTTTTTCAGGCTCTCTCACTTCTTTTATATGACAGCACATACAGAATAATTACTAACCTGCCTGGTGGCACAGCCTTAGCAGCCTATCTGCATAGGCTTGCTGATTCGGAGCATGGACACCTGCAGCTGTGACTTAAATGAAGGGATATTGAGAAATACCTATTCATAATATAGACTACAATAGCAATTCTTACATACTTCATTCCATGGCTACATACTCAGTAGTGGGGCATTTTCCATTTCATGAGCCTCCTGTATCCACTGGTTCAGTCGGTCCTCCTTGCGTCTCTTCAGGTCTGAGTAGTGGTCTCTGACCTGCTCACCAGTCCGAGGGATGCGTGTGGCACTGGTGAGATCATGTGCTAGATGGTTCCATGCTTCCGCTTTGTACTCAGTGCCCTGAAACTGGCCCTGCAGGAGTCTTGCATCATGATGATGGACGAGGAGCCAAACCATTACTTTTGACTCCTCAATGCCCCACCATTGTGCTCGAAAACAAGAGCCCTCTCCAACACCAGCCATACTGTCTGCAGATAGGAGCTACAGCCAGTTATGGCAATTATTTCCGCCTATGAAGCTTAAATATGCCTCATTTCCCACACTTATTTGTGATTGGCCGGTTTTGAAAAATCTCAGCTAAAAGCAAACCTGCTTAGCAATGGGTAAACTTCCATTGATATATATGAGTGTGTTGGAAATGCATCAATATGGAAAGCTGTCATGGCTTAGTGGTTTAGTACTGTGGTTATGGTGCACAGTTTTCTGGGTTCGAGGCCTGTCATTGCTTTTTATTTTACTACTGGCCAGACCGGCTAGGAGGTGTGGCTGTGTTTAGCCAACTTTGCTCAACTTTGCCCAACGTTGCTTGATGTTGCTCTACATTGCCTGACGTTGCCCGACTTTGCGCTAGTTAGCGCGGTGCATAACTCCGCACGAACATGTTTTGTTTGCACTATTTGGCGCAATGTGCAGCTCCGCACAAAGCTATTGTGCTAGTTAAAGCAGTGCTAAGCTATGAGCAATTATACTTAACTGTGCTTAATACTAGTAAACTTTGCTTAGCCGTGCTTCACATTGCTTAAGATACGTTACTTATGCATTTATCAGTATGCATGACCATTGCACCTTCTTATATATATATAAAATATTGTTCACTACCACATAGGCCATTTCAATGCATTTTACTAAAATTTAAAAGGTAAATGTCAGGAATTCTTTTTATGCACACATTTCCTACAGAAAATAGGAAGGGGAGTGATGGGACTCGAACCGAGAATGCCTTCTTTTTGTGCGAGGGCTCTACCACTACACTATTGCTATTTGGCTTAATTTACATATAAGTAGTTTATTATCCTCTTTGATGTCTACACTGCTAACTGTAGCTAAGCAATGGACAAACCCGTGCACACATGTGCAAATACGGGCAGCAATATCGGGAATGCATATACACACACACACACACACACACACACACACACACACACACACACGCACACACGCACACACGCACACATACATAATGGTTAAGATCCTTATAAACCAAAGGTGCAGGGTTTGATTCTCACATGGGGTTATTGGCTAGGCTTAAAAATGGCCCACAAAGGCAGTTAGCCTAGTACTAATCTAATCTATGAACACACACACCTGACTTCAGCTTCTCCACATTTCCTAGCTACACTTAATTCTGCTGGAGCAGCTCAGCCTATGTCTGCAAACCTCCATAGTCATGGCAAGGGCTAGTTCATAACAATTTCAGTTCTTTTTGCCATGACCTTGGACAAACAGTCATTAGAATATAATGATATGATTGAGTATGCCAGCTACTGGAGTGCAGCAGACCCATTTCCATCTTAGCTTGCTCGAACTTGACAACAAGTTTGGGTCAGTTGTAGCAGCTCCAGTCTCCTCACGGCTACTGCACTTCTTCTAAACATGTAGGCAAATTTGATCATTAGCAGCAGGCCTTGCGATCTACAAATCACTCGAGTCCCTGGCTGTGAAATAGTGGTGTTCAATTGCCTGGGACTCAGGTGCTTGTGTTAGACCTAGAAATAATCACATGAACCTTACAGTGCAATGCATTCAATTGTGTCATAGCATACAGTAGGCTGTAAAATGAAATCTTACTTGCACACTTTCCTGACATCACCTCAGTCAATCTTATAATATCCTATTAATGTTTCTATACCTTATCAACTATAAGCACTTGAGCCTGTACATTATATTTAGCTTTTTTAAAATGCTAGCCTCTTTTACTGCAGCTTGCATTTTTATTGAATAAGAAATGCACACCATCAACATTTTCTAAAGGAAATAGCAGAATTAAGATCTATAATCAATGCTGGCAAAATGAAAAACATAGCTTCATCCAAAATATCTGTGTGATTCATTCACAAAATGAATATGAAACCAGGTGAGCAAATATTATAGTTGACACAAATTAGTGTTGCAATTGTAATCTGACAGTATTTGCAGCAGAAAAGAATATATTAAGCACTCTTCATGTGTGAGGGTTGTGTTAATGGAGATCTTAATATTATTGTCATTACCATCTCGACATGTCATTCTAAAATACAACATGCATCTTAACAAGAAAAAACAATACATTTCCCTAAAGTAGTCTGGTCATTGGCAGTTTCTTTTCCTTAAAAAAAAAAAAAAAAAAAAAAAAAAAAAATAGCATATAGGCAGTGATACAAGGTTTGATTTGGTCCAAATCCAGCTGCATATTGTGTGAGTTACAGCAAGTCGCTTAATGAAACATTACCCCAGACTCCCCCCAGCACTTGTGTGTAATAAGTTCATGTGGTTAACTTATGTATAAGTTAAAATGTGAAAATGCATTATTTCAAAACAGTATGTCAATTCTATAGGACTACAGCATCTACTCTCAGATGAGTTTTTACGTTTGTATGCATTTTTACTTTCTTATGTGTTTGCAAGAAGAGAACAAGGAGGAAATATGCTCCAAGAATCACAAATGGAAGAAACCAATCACTTTCCAGTAAACAGTTGGTGTTTATGTCCATTTCTGTCACATGGATGAATACCATTTACACTTGAAGGAGGGTTGTTTTCTCTGAGGTAGTCTATCGCTTGTAGATTTTATTCCAGCAGCTACATTTAATCTCAGTAGCATTGGCCAAATAGTGTACAGCTCAGCAGTTGATGGCACTAGACCGAGGGGCCAAAGGATTCACAGACATGGGGAATAGTTGGATAAATGCATTTTGCACACAATTTTTAGTATGTCTTCTATAATTTATTTCTTAATTTACACTCAATGCCTGCTGGTCCATTTGTTCTCATTTATCAGAGTGAGTGCTGGTTGAGACAGTACATCATTTGGTAACTATCAAGGAGTGGTTTGTAATTTTCAAACACTGAGTGCCTAACAACACTGCTCATATCTGGGATCATCCAGAGATTCATCATGCAATTGGTGTCTAAGAGAGGGAATGTCATTCTCTTCTGTAGATGGTATAGACCCTCAGTGCTGCCCTATCACCAATAAAGGCCAGCATTCACATGTGATCTCTGATCTCCATCTTGGATTCTTCCTCAGGAATGAGTAGATACACATCCTGCACCTGGAAAAGAGAGGCAAGCTGGAAAAGAGACATCCCTCTTCTATTCCCCCATATAGGTCCAGTAGGGACTTGAGTCACTATTTAATCTGGGTCACCTGGGTCATAGCAATGGCTGTATTCCTCTTTTTCAATACAGCTGGCATATCTCCATCATTACTGTTTTTTATAGACATGGATCACAGAGGTGTGCTATGTACAGTGGTGCTACAGGTAAGGTAAATCACTGTGTGGCACATTAGATCTATGCATCACAATGGGAAACAGCTTTTTATATCAAAACATATCTACCTTTGTGACTATTTCATGCAGCACTATGATCCACTAACACATGCCACATACTGTTTCAGTCATTAAATATAATAGCAGAACTAAGGTCATTGCTGTATTATAATAATGAGTGGATCTTGTGCTGCTACTATCCTTGAGCTGAGCATTATGACTGAGTGGTGGCAGTTACATGTCTCATTATAATTGTGGTAGTAATTTTGCCTACATCACAGAGAAGTATTTTGCTGGTTGGGATTTTCTATTGTGCAAAGGATTTTTTAATGTAAGTGCTGTTGTTGTTACCCAATTTTGGTAGCTAAGCAACATCAGAAAGGACAGGCTCACCATGTTTACAATCAATAGGCACACAGTTCATGTCCTATAAGTCTGCATGTTGGTAGTGGCGTCATTGTGAATCATATATGTTCTTTGGGATGGGGCCTATGCCATTATTTATCAAACTTTATGAATCACACAGAGCTTTGCTATCTCTTTCTATTGCATACCAGCTTTGTTCCATAGGATCATAGGACCATAGGAAGATACTAAGCTATTGACCCTGATGTCCTTAAAAGGCTAGCCAAGAATTTAGCCCATGTTCCAACAAGTCAGCATCCTATGCCACTGTCCAGCAGGAACACAGGTGGAATCCCACAGGTGTATTTTCTGTTCCCCATTCAGTCACCCAGTTGCACTTAAAAAGGTTTAATGACATACTCTGCTTTACAGGGAGAGGGAGAGGGAGTCTATTCCAAAAAAGGGGGAGTCTCTGGGACACAAATCTGTCCTGCCAACATGTCCTATTGATGTCACAGACCAGGCTAAGGTTGTGCGTGCAGGTTACTCAAATGGAGCTTGACTTGCAGATATGCAGCAGTCCCAGCAGGGTGGGGTCAGAGATTGCTTTGCATTTCAGACAGAGGCCACCTCTGAGGAGTCTGCAGGAAAGTAGAGGGACAGGGCTTTTAGCCTATCTGTGTAGGGTAGATGTTTTGGGCTCTGGATTCTCCAGGTGAGAAACCTCTGTGGTCTCTCTAGCTGCTGCATGTGTGTTGTGAGGTACATGCCGAAAGGGACATTGTACTCAATAATGGGTCTTATCAGGGAAGAATACAGGGATGTTATGCCCACCTTGTCCCTGGATGAGATACTCTTATTAATGAGGTGGGCCATGTAGAAAGCTTTCCGTACAACGGAGGCAATATAGTAGTCAAAAGTCAGTTTGCTTTCAACCTGAGTGCCCCAAGTCCCTCATGACTGATGCGTGCTTAGTAACTTATTATCAATGTGATAATTTGCAGGGATGTCACTCTCCCCAAAAGGGATGATGATGCATTTTTTGGCATTCAGTTTGAGGTCATGTTTCTGGCACCAGTCATTTGTTTGGGTGAGATCCCCTTGGAGGATGTCCACATGACTAGGGGAATTGATGATAGCACCCAGCTTGAAGTCATCTGCAAACCTGGACAGTCATAGCCCAGTAGATTTGGCCTGCACCTCCATGAAGTATATCCCAAATAGCAGAGGCCCCAAGACTGATCCCTGGGGTACACTGCTTGTTATGGGACTACTACTTGAGGTGGATTCCCCCTATTTTGACTAGGTGGATTCTATCAGTGAGCCAGGTTTCTACCCATCTGGTAACATATGAATTGATGCCTAGTTGAGTGAGTTTATCTATTATACCTGAGGGGGGAATAATACTGAAGGCTTTGGCCAGGTCAAGGTAGGTGGTGTGCATCATCTTCCTCTCGTCTATGGATCTGGTGACTTTCTCAAAGAAATCGACCAACTTTAACAGGCATGACTGCCCCTTGACAAAACCAAACTATGTGGGATCAAGTGTCTGGAGGTTTCCAGTGTCCTTGTTAATGAGGTCCATGACAATCTGCTCCATGGCCTTGCAGATCAGGCTAGTTAGGCCGGTGGGTCTATAATTTCCTGAATCAGTGGATGCTCCACCTTTATGCAAAGGGATAACAGTAGCTGTCCTCCACTCGGCTGGGATGAAGCTGGTACTCAGGCTTTGGTTAAATAGGGTGCCTGTTGGTGCTGCAACTTCCTGCCTGAGTTCATGTAGGATGCAGCTTGGGATGTTATCGGCTCCCATGCAGGCTGTACTTTTTGCCTTTTAGAGGGCAGTGATGACCTGCTCCTTAGAGATAAGGGGAGGGGGCAGGTACTGGGGATGTCCTGTTTTACTGATGATGATGATGATGATGATGATGATGATGACAGAGGAATGAAGTTTTCACTGAACCTGTCTGCCAGCAGGTTGGCTATGTCTCACCTGGGGCCTTATGTTTGCATATCCTAACCATAGTCTTTTAAACTGTAAGCTTGATTCTGAATGCCTTGAAGCAGCTTAACAGATGTTTTCCTCTGCTCCAGTCCTGTGAAACTGACACACTCCCAAGTACAATTTGAAGAATATGAGATGAATAGCAAAGACACAATATCAGGTAATCATTTCCCAAAAATTTAAAGCCTAGCAGTTTCCTAATAATGTGATTTATACCTCCCCATATATATCATCCAAACTAAACTGCTCACATATAAAATGAATGCTAGTATTTAATCTAGGATGCAGTCATTCATATTGAAAATTAGCAAAAATAAACTATTGAAAAACACACATAAGAACACATTTTTGATAAGGGAAGCAAGCCCCTTGCACACCCCATACCTCCTTATATGACTGAAACACAGCAGTGGCTCTGAGAAGGTGCAAAACATACTTTATAATACATTTTTCTGTTCTCTTCTGTTCTGTTCTGTTACTGATCCCTGTAAGTGCTGTCAAAGATCATAGATTTACTGCAGGCAATTAGTTGAAAGTATATTTGAATATACAATGCATGAGCAAACACACCACAAACAAAACACACTCACAGATTTTGAACACTTATCTTACGTGGACTTATGGAGACAGTGACTCATAGCTGATTCAACATTAATAAAGCACATTATGTACTGAGAATGCAAACTAAGTATGAATAAAAATCACCAAAGGCATCTCAATCTTTGTGGCAGGTTAAGACTTGTCTTTTTGTATTACTGTGTGTAACCACTTTCAAGGAGATGTCCCTCATAAAACCACAATATGAGAGACTTAGTCAATAGCAGAAATAAAATGTGAAAATGGGATGGGTAAGGGCATAATGTGCCTTGAAGAATAACAGCCAAATCATGGAAGTCTGTAACATGGTCTCCCTTACATACATAAGCACTGTGTTGGCTAATTACAGTCACATATTACATTTGGAAGCTATGCACTATGATAACACCACTGCCATATTAGGAATTAGCAGAGGATGCACATAACTACAGAAAGTATAGTTAGAAGGAAAGCACATATTCAGTGTTATGCAGATGCTGTCAACAGCCATATCACAGCATATGTCACATTAATCTGTAGAGAAACCACAGCTACATTTATGACAGCAATGACTGAGACCTAATAAGTAAGACTGTGTGTGAGCTATATAATGATCAAAGCAGAGACAAGGCAAAGCAAAAATATGTGGAATAAACCAATACAAAGCACATATAAGAAAACTACCTATTGTTTTTTTTTTTACTAAAACAGTCAATACAAATGTAATGTACTGTAGTATCCACTACACACCCAATTACACACCCTCAGCCCCACCACCACCAACAAATGATATGATACAGGTGGCAGTACAGAAAAGCTGTGGTAATAGGATCTTCAACTGCTGGACAGCCTTTGTTATCATTGGTGTTATATACAAAGAAATAAAGGTGGAACATCCCGTAGACCATGCCATCTTTTCATTGCATACTTGAGCAAATTGTACATGCCTTGATACATGGGGAAGAATTAAAGACTGCCTTTTGGAATCTGATATAGTAGGCTGGACCACCCATAAATCGGTATGTGAATTCTCATTAGCATAAGTAGTGAAGAATACAAGCCTTTTCTAAGTGTCAGGCTTATTTTACTTGGGATAGTTCATGACCTCTTTTCAGGGAGATGTGAAGTGGTATTTATACTACTAGGGAAAATTTGGCCAGGGAGCTTCCCTTAATTTTTTGATAGTTGCCATGGAATCTTTTACTTTTACTTGAGCTACCACCAACTCAGGCAGATGGAATCAATCTAAAAGATGACACACACAGGAGTGCAGCTCCACTACCCACCCTTAAGTTACACTGCAGTGTCAGTATTGGAAATTAATCCACACAACTGGGGTAAGAAAAGAACCCACAGCCTTCTGATCTCCCAGTACCACTGCTGGATTCACTAAGTTAAAGGAAATTAAGATGAAGTGGTTTTGCTGATATTGGGCTATCACTTCTCTTTTATCATTTCTAAAGTTATATAAATTATTACACTTATATTGATTAGTCTTCACTTATATTAATATGATAACCACTTGCCACTCTCTTTAACCTCAGCCTGAACACTGGCTTTGTTCCAGCAGAGTGGAGAACAGCAAAAGTAATCCCCCTGCACAAAGGGGGTTCCAACAACTAACCCTGAGAACTATAGACCCATAAGCCTAACCAGCCTTATCTGCAAGGCCATGGAAAGCATCATCATGGAACTTATCAAAAAGGACATAGGTGATCATCAATCTCTTGATCTGACCCAGTTTGGCTTTGTTAAGGGTAGCACATGCTTATGGAACCCAGTGGACTTCTTCAAGAATGTCAACAAATCCCTGGATGAAGGCAAAATAGTATGTACTACATATCTTGACTTAGCCAAGGCTTTTGACACAATCCCCCACTCAAATATCACTGAGAAACTCTCCCAGATGGGGTCTGAATGGAGAGATGATAAGTCAGCAAGCAAAGGAGAGTAGTATTTCTGAAATTCAATTCATCTTCAAGTCTTGGTGAATACCTTCACGAGGTTCACAGACTCTCATCAAGACATAGCATATATCGTGGACAGATGTCAAAAATTAAAAAAGATACCTGGGAGCACAAAACTCAGGATAAAAAAGTACCCAATCCTGGTAGGCGCACTGGTGCCAGGACTGGAAAAACATTACAGTGCAGAATCCTCAAAATACGGAAACATTCCTACAATGGGGCTAGGCCAGGCCCAGAGGGAGAATGGCCTCCCTGTTGTAGAAGGAAGCAGTAGTCTGCAAAAATCACAACACCTGATAAGCCAAAGAAAATCCATAAAGATGATGGAGTGGACAATGGAGGATAAGAAGGAAATTATGTATTATTACTATTATACAAAAAGCCTAGAATTTCCGGACACAAGATATACAAAACAATTAACAGAGAAATTAGAGGAAAGAAAAATGCTTCCACAAGAAAAACTGTCAGAAGCCTCAAATAAAATGTCTGTTATTTAATGCAACAGATTTTCAAAAATCAACTTTGATCTGTTTGGAAGAATAAGCATCTGCGGAAGAGGTAATGGTGTATGGTTCATAGGTTAGCTAATTGCCTTTGCGAGCCATTTTAAGCTTAGCCAATTTTCCCTTGTGAGACTGAAACCCTGCACCTTGTGTTTGTAAGGCAAACACCTTAACCATTAGGCCACCCTTCCAACCATTTAAAAAAAGATAGATTTGATATTTTACAATATTTATGCAAAGGTGAAAGCCAAATTAATCAATATAAAGAAGGCAGCCCCAAAGATATTTGACGAGAAATACAGGCAAAGGCATCCAGATATGGGAAATTTCACAATAAAAAAATAATATCACAGAGAGGGAATATAGAAAAGAAGATTAGTAAAGTAGAAGTTAAAAAACTAGAAGTTGAAGTTACAGAGTGCCTGCAAAGTGAATGATTTGGTGTAGAAGGTCTAACACATGTTACATCACAGCATGATAGAATGAGTCCTCAAAGTAAGGAGAAGCAGGAAGACATCTGAAGAAGAAATAGGGACATGGGAAAGAAAAGAGATTTAATATGGTGTAATATCTATGCAAAGGAGAAAGCAAAACTAATCTGTACAAAAAGAGCAGCAACAAAGACATTTGATGAGAAATACAGGCAAAGGAATCTGAACATGGAAAGCTATACAATACAAAAAATAAGAAGACAAAGAGGAAAAATAAAAAGGAGACTAGTAACAGAGAAGTTAAAGAAATAGAAACTGAGGTTATGGAGTACCTGCAAAGTAAAGGATTCAGTGTAGAAAATCTAATTCAGAAAGCCCCACAAAAGGACAGAGCAATGGGCATTCAAATTAAGGGAAAACCAGTGGAATGGGAAGGAATTGGTCAGGTGCCATATGAAGATATTTTTGAGCCTTCTACAGGAAACCAGTAAAATGTTCACTTGAAGCTGGACAGCAAATGAATGAATAGGAAACTGGAAACTCTGATGCAGTCAATGTTGAGGAGTGATAGACCAGTCATTTCCCATATGACAAAGCAATGGACGGCACATGATGAAATTGAAGAGAATGTGGCACAGGAAGATGCTAAACAACCTTCTATAGAATGTCCGCAGGAAATGGAAAACAAAAAATGTGCCTCAATTTAGAAGAAAATGAGCTAAGAGAAGTGTTAATTGATTTAATAGAGATAGACATATTAAGATCAATTAAAGAAATAGACTGCAGAAGGTCAATAAACCCCAAAAAGTCAGAAGTCTGATAAAACAAATGAACACAGTAATTAGGACTGTCCATAGAGTTCCATGTGATATAACAGAAGTAAACAGGATATATTACTGTGCAGCTAAATTAATAACTGATAAAGTTCTACCACAAGAATACAGGGTAGTGAGAGAAAGGAAGGGGAGAAATTTAATACCATCATGGAAGTATTGAACAGAGAAAACTATAAAGCAATTAAGACAAAAGTGTCACTGTTAAAAGAGTATAGAAGAGGGAACAGATCAACAAAAATACTTAGAAAGATAGATGTGATAAAAGCAATGAACAGTATTAGAACAGATCAGAATCTATCATGCGCTGTTGCAAATAACAAACAAAAAATCTCAGCACAGACAGACAATCTTAGAAGATATGCAGATAAATATAAAGAAAAGGTACAAAATAAACAAGTTATTGATGACCAAAAGTTTTATAGAGAATTGGGAAACAAGGCAAAAGGAATTGAAAGACCACCAAAAAAAGTAGAAATAGATATATTTTGGAGAAGTATTTATGAAGATCCTGTGGAACATAACTAAGATGCTAAATGGATAGAATGAAGTAACAGCCAGAGAGATTGAAATAAAGTTAAGAAAAGCATTTAATTGTAAAACCCCAGGCCGAGATGCAGTATCTAACCTCTGGTTAAAAGTATTAACATCTTTGCATGAAGATTTTGCCATGAGTAAGAACTATTTATATGAGCACCTTGAGCAGACACCAACCTGGTTAACAACAGGAAAAACAATGGTTCCACTTAAGAGTAAACCTGCAAGCTACCCTAAAAAATTATAGAGCAATAACTTGCCTTCTGATGACATATAAACTATACACTGGAATTGATGCCAACAGAGTTTATAGTCATTTAGAAGAAAACTTAATTATGGCAGTAGAACAAAAGGGCAACAAAAGAAAGTCATGTGGAACAAAGGATAATTTGTTGTTAAATAAAATCATAGTAGAGAACTGTAAAAAGGGGAAGAATCTAAGTATGGCATGGATTGACTACAAAAAAGCATTTGATAGTATCCCACAGTCATGGATAAAAGATTGTTTAAAAATGTATAAGATATACCCTACACTGATCGACTACATTACATTGACCATGAAACAGTGGCGGACCACTTTGCAATTAAACCATGATAAAGGACAAATTATTATCCCAGGGATAAAAATTCAAAGGGGAATATTCCAGGGTGACTCTGACACCACTGCTATTCTGTCTTACCCTTAAGCCATTAAGCTGTCTACTTAGCTTAGGCCACGGCTATAATTTGGCTCCTAGAAAACAACAAAGTGTAAGGACTTCTCATCTTCTCTTTGTCAATTATTTAAAACTGTATAGCTCATCAGATTTGAAACTGAAAGCACAACTGCAAGTTGTCAAACTTTTTCAGATGATATAAGAATGTGATGTGGTCTTGATAAATGTGCAAAAGTAACCTTTAAAGCAGGAAAACTGCAGCACCAAAAAAACATCAGTTTGGGACTAGATTGTGATATAAAAAAACTTGAGCAAGAGGGAGTGTATACATATTTAGGAATTGATGAAGTATCAACAATAAAACATGAACAAATGCGAATATAACTTAGTAAGGAATACTTTAGAAGACTTAAATTAATCCTGAAGACAGCATTGACATCTAGGAGCAAAGTCCAAGCTATAAACCCATTTGCTCTTCCTGTCCTAACTTTGAGTTTTGGAGTGATTTACTGTCCCCAAAATGTGTTGGACAGATTAGACAGGAAAACAAGAAGGATGCTTCATGCTCACCAAATGGTTTATAAAAATCAGTGCATAACAAGATTATATAGTCTCCTTTCCGAAGGAGGGATGGGCCTCCATGAAATTGATTACATGTATAGATCTGCAATCATGGTACTGCACACATATCTGCTGACCTCAAAAGACCCAAATGTAGAGAAAGTTTTGAAACATGAGGAGAATAAACCTAAGATGACTTCTTTGCTTAATCTAGCAGAAGTATATCGGTGTCAAGTAGGAATGGAAATCAAACCAGAAGTAGATTAAAATCAGACAGCAACTGAATGTGCCAAAAAATAAAAGATAGAATATAATGTGAAGGACTAGATGAGAAGGCAAGAAATGTGGAAAATGCATAAATATAGTTGCAAGTACAGAAACTTCTGAAAGAACCTCATGTTGATCAGGATTAAATGCAAGAATAGTTAAGGATACGCAAATTCAAACTGACTGTGAGAAGGAGTCATTACTGGGCACTTTGTGGGTGCTGCGAAGACCACTTCTGGCTGACATGAAAATTTGAAACAATACTAATTTCATGAACTTTAATCATACTTTGACTTAGGAATGGGGTCCATTCCCGTCATGGTATTAGAAACACAAAAGTCCTGGAGAAATAAAAAAAAATGGGGACCCATACATCACTAGATGGGTAGTCAACAGGCTCACCGACAGAACACATACTGCCAAAGATGGGGACTCTACCTCTACCAGTACACCAGTTACCAGTGGCATACCACAAGGATCTGTGCTGGTCCTTGTACTGTTTGCAATCTATTTCTCAGAGAAGTCCAGGTGAAAGTAGATGGCCTGTGGTTTACCAAGTTCACTGATGATTGCAAACTGGGCACAATAATTGAGTACCCAAAGAATGTTAACATATTACAAAAGGGGCTGACACAGACAAGTGACTGGTTCCAAAGCCAAGGACTAAAACTAAATGCAAAAAGTGCATTATTATCCCCTTTCTCAAAGAGGAAGTCCCTGCAAATTACAATACTGACAGCACACGCATAAGCTCAAATCCAGTTGTATGAGAGTTGGGAACACAGGTTGATAGTAATCTAAACTTCAATCACCATGGGTCCACAGTGGTAAAGAAAGCCTTCCACATTGTGCATCTCATAAGTAATTCCTCTGTACCTGACCCGTCAGACCAATATTAGAGTACAATGCTCCCTTTTGCATTTACCTCACCAGACATCTGCAGCAGCTGGAGAGACTACATAGGTCTCCCAGGAAGAAAATTTGCAGCCTCCAAAACATAACCTACGTGGAAAGACTGAAAGCCCTGTCACTGTACTCTGTATCCTACAGGCTGCTAATATGTGGCTTGTAACTTACCTACAGAGCAGTCTCTAACCCTGCCCTAATGGAAATGCTGTGCATCCGCAAATCAAATGGGACAAGAGTCACTCAGTCCGGGGATCTCATCCTAACCTGTGACATTAACAGAACATGTTGCAGAGACAGATATATCTCTCATAGATTGTACTCCTTTGGAATAAACTCCCAATTCATGTGAAGCAGTGCTCCTCAATAACCCTATTCAGGCAAAACCTAGACAATTGGATGGGAGACTATAAATTCACTCCAGGTGGCACCTATGTCCCTCATGGACAGGAGCAGTCAGTGATGATCATAGACTCACTGTACGAATAATGATCGTCTAACCATGGTCAGTTAGGAAATACGAGTATAACATGGTTAGGCTTTCTAAAGACTTTATGACCATTAGCCTAGTAACCTTCTATAAACCTATGAATATATTACGAGTTGAGCGGCACAGTGGTGCAGCACATAGTGTGGTCACCTACTGCAAGAGGTTCCCGGATTGATTCTCATCTGTGGTGCATTTTGTGGAGTCCGCATATCCTCATTGTGTTTGCATGAGGTTCCTCCCACATTGCAAAGACATGCAGTAGGTGGACTGGACATGCTAAACTGGCCATAGGTGTGAGTGTGTGTGTGCAAGTGTGTGTCCTGGAAGAACAAATGCAGCTGGCTAGCTACCCAGCAGTGTGAAACTTGGCTCAACAGCCCAGATAGGTCCTCATTATCAGGTGGTCTGCATTTTCTTTCAGGCAGTTACAATCCAAAGCAATGTCAAGCTTTGCATTATCTCAGTCCCCTCTTCTGTTGCACATACTTCCTTCTCTTGCTAAAAGCTGTAGTATGTGAAATGCTGGATGCCAGCTCAGGGAGGTAATTGACAGCATCATTGCTGCTGTGGGCTGATCCTAACATAGCGGCAGGTGTGTATGAAAATGGCTGCAGAACCAAAAAACAACATGAGAATCATAACTTCTTTTCCTGGTGTTGGCTGTTCCATTTTAAAAGGGCAAGGCTGGTAATGAATTGAAAGGAGAATATTTTCCAAGGCCCACTTGATTAATAACATTCACATTCTCATATTCCATATTTATTCAAATTTGTTGAACAGGAATGCCTTGCTAAGCATAGTCCATTTGTAATGGAGTCCCAGTGAAAAAATACTCAAGAAATGATGAAAACTGACAACAAATACAAGTGATACAGCAAATGACCCATATTACCACAAATATAGAAACAGTATCAGCAAACACAATATATAGCATTACAAAATTTCAATAGCATAGTGTCAGAAAAACATTACTATACACATCAGTGTTTATGGAAAGCTAAATAGCATCAGTTTAGATGAAAACATTTTCATTAGCCTGAAATATTGTTACTACCAGAAATGTGCATGGCAAACTCTCATGACAAGCAGTTGACAGTTTCATCACCACATTTCAAGTAAGTCTGCTCATGCACTACTAATGGGTGGTAAGATGCATTCAGGTTTAAAGAGAAGCTTACAAGATGATTGTTTGAGAAAGGTGGATGGGCTGGGATAGATTATTCCACAGCTAACTGACATTTCTCAAGTAATTTCTGGATTTGTGTACAACTATAGAATTAGAAGATGAAGACATAAGATTATGCCGTGCATTGCATCAGCCATGGCTACGTTGTAGGTATCGGAATCTGTGAGACTAAAATAGTTTATAGGTAAATTTTAGATAATGAATGAGCACCGCAGTATGGATTCCAGCTGTTTTAGCCTATAAAGTAAGAAACGGTGGTAAATTATGGAACTGCAACCCACAGCAAATCTAGCAATAAGAAATGTTTTTCCAGCTTGTTGTAGATTGTGATATTCAGATTAAGTATATAAACTGAATATGATGCAGAAAGATTAGTTGCAGTGTGATCGTGGCTAGATGGACATTAAGTAATAAGAACAGAGAACAGCACTGTCATGCCTGAAAAATTAAAGCTAATTATCTGAATTAGACCAAAGAGCTGGGTAGAAGTGACTTCTTCATTAGCAGCAGCATTCTGTGATGTTATCATTGATGATTTTTAGGTAAGGTCCAGCAATGTCAGACTTGCCTTTATTTGATAAGGATACCTAGCTTTTGGTATAGTGGTATTGAGCAAAGCCACAATTGGGAACAACGCTTTCAATGTTAATTATGCATTTTTTGCAGTACCCATTGAATTAGGCAGACATTCTCAACCAAGACTGATACATTGTCAGACTATTGAAATAATGTAGCACCTAGATGTTTACAATGTTTAAAAATGGGGGAAAGATGCCCAGATCCATGGCATGGAGGGATAAAGCCTTAGCTATACCCCATCTGAACCATGTTCAATTACTAATTTGGGAGCCGGAAGAGGTTAGGAAAGCAGGGTGGGAGGGAGGGGCCAACATTAGCTCACTCATCCTCCTGACGAGATAGTAGTAGCTTACTCACTACCCTAGTTACAACTGTAGGAACTGGAAGTATCACACACACCCATACACACACACACACACACACACACACACACACACACACACACACACACACACACACACACACACACACACACACACACACACACACACACATGCACATAGCAATATGCTCAACTGGCACATAAACTGAAATGGTGCACGGCTTACAAGGACATTGGCATGACATAGCATGCCTGCACACTCTGTAAGCAGCATTTATGGATTTTGAAAACCACAAAAGGGAGGAGTTAGGTAAGAGGAGATCTGATCTCAGGTATAGAGATGATGGTCTACATCATAGTTGCTTTGGTTGTCACACCAGAGCAGTGAGCAGGTCATAGATCTCTCCATTTCTTGGAATGGAAAAGTCAGTTGAGTGTCAGGGAGGGTAGAGTTAGATGATCAGTGGGGAATCAGGGATACAAAAAAGTGAGAGAAATAAGCAGACCAAAGACTGACCCCAGTGGCACCAAAGGGTTACAAGCACAAAAGAAAAGAATGCACTGCACCATTTACAGACTTAGTCTAGGTAGCTGACTAACCATCAGAAAGTATTTGAGAGATGTCATGTATAGAGACATGATGAAGGAAGAGTTTTGAACTGACAATGCTGAAAGCTTTCAACAGGTCCAGACAGAGAGATCAAATAATTTTGCTCAGTCTAAGCTGATAGTTAATGTACTGGACAATATTGAGCAGTGCAGCATCCATGCCATGATTAAGCATGGAGGCATGTCAGCAAACGAAAACAAAGCTGATACCAACATATTGCTGAAGTAGTTAACTTAATACACAGTTTTCCATGACAACTCTAGACAGAGGAGTTTGACAACAGCTGTTTAGGTATATGGATGAATACACACCCACCCACCCCCAGTGCTGAGAGAAAATAATAACCTTTTTTCATACAGAGGACATGCAGCCTTCTTAATAGTTTAGTTGATGTGAATTACAACTGGCTGGGTTATAAGTTCTGTAGAGGATCTTAGAAATTGTGTTGGTAATGTATCAGCAGGACGGACACTAAATTTCTGTTTATATACCTGGCTGGAATAGCCAATAGGAAATTTGTATAAGGAACACTGGCATGTGGGCTGACTGATGGGTGGCATCTGTTTCATGTTAATTTTTGAAGTAACCCATTGAGCGACATGGTTAGCAAACTGGTCAGCAGTTATTTTAGGGCATGAAGAATGAGTTGACAAGTAACCTGGTTGAAAACACAAGTAATGCTATTTCAAAACCATCTAGAGGTTTCATCGTGGTTATTTCTTTATATATTTTGTAAATCAGTGGGTGAATTAGTCAAAAGACCCTTCCTTGCCATGGCCTAACACTAAAGAGCACGTAGCACAATGCAGTAAAACAGTATGTATACAATATACACTTGATAAAACATGTGAAGTTGCTTTATATATGGGACAATTGAAATCACTATAAACAACTGAAAAGGAGTTACCAACATATCAGAAGAGAAAATCCAGCTACATTTGCTAACACAGGTGCAATTCCAGTATATTAAAGCTAACACAATTTTATAGATAGCAGAAACCTATCAGTAGTAATGTTATAATTTAGAGGAAGCTAAAAGCAAATACTGACAACAGCAAAAGAAATGCAATTATTTACATCACATATCTTGTTAGATTTGCTACAAAATAAAACTGAATGAAGTTATTTACAAGTTTAGGTACATTTTTGTTAGGATTAAAGAGTTAGAGGGATATAATAAATGTTGCAATACACTGCAGTCATTTGCTCTTTTATATTTATTACAAAAGTTTTAGTAGGGTTGCTATAGGATGACAGATGTACCTTAACATAATACATTCTTGATTCATTGCAGTAACTTGCCCGATTGGTTTAAAATTTTACAAACATAAAGCACTTCTTCTTACTATGTAATATGTCCAGCTTTACAATATTTCTGCCCTCTCGGCAATGCATCAAATTGTAATTTGATTCAATTGACTGATGTCAGGAGACAAGGCAATCCCTATGTGTCATCATTTCCATATCTTGTGCGTATATACATGGGAGGCTAATCTTACAGATACAGGGCCAGATTCATGAAGGCTTGCACAGAGTCTAAGAGTAGAGTAGAGTAAGACTCCAGCAAGCCAACATGTCCGCCGAGCGATCCAGGAACAGCCAGCAGGGGCGTGCAACTGAGCTCTCTAAACTAGTCCTACACGGACAGGGCTGGGATATGCAAATTACCTCAGTTGCAGGTGAAAGCCATGCAAATGAAGTAAATTAGTGATCCAGGAAACCAGAACCTGTCTGAGTAGGAGTAGTGTTATCTGCAGAAATGTACTCAGTTGATAACTGAGTACGGTTCTGCAAATAGCAAAACGGAGCCGTGTCAGCTGTAAAAAAAGCATGCATTCACAGGAGGAAGCATGCCAATGGCCAAAAATATGGCCATTGCCAATGGGAAGTGATGCAAATTAAAAATAAAAAAACTTTTTTTTAATCCCGATCTCCGGGGTTTAACTGTAGCGCAGCACCGCGTAAACGCGCTGCGCCCTAAAAAGCTGAAAATGAATAATTAAGATCCACAAATGTGAATTTCATAGCTAAAATTAATTTACAATGCAAGGGAATAGCAGGCTGAAGACAACATGGCCACCGAGTAGAGGTTGCTAAGGGGGGAAGCTCAGTCTAAGAGATGTAACTAAGCATTAGTAGGCAATCCTATGCAAATGAGAGCTATGATAGTGAATCGCAAGTTCACATAGCAAATGAGCTCAGTCAGTGGAGTGTAGGCGTAGGATAAGGGGAGTAACAGAGTAGAAGATAGGTGACATCACGAGGGGGTATGTATGAAAGGAGTTCAGCTCATTGGAGCAGAGTGACATGTGTCAGCTTACATTTACATAATAGTGAAAGAGGTGTGTCAACAGGTAGGCCAGGTAAAGTCAAGAAATCGAAGGTGTATGCTGTGGATAACACCAAAGTTTCTTGCTGAGCGTGCATGCGCATGTGTGCACGCCAGTAAACCCGAGTAAGAAAGTGTGCACACGTGCAAGTGTGTGTCCATGCGTGTAGGCTTAAGTAAGCATATGTAAGGCTGTGTAAACAGTTGTAAGTGCGTTTGCGCCGGTGTGCGTGCATTTTAACAGGAATAAGCAAGTTGTAGTCCGTGTAAGCATGTGTGCGCACATGTGAGCTGGTGTGCACGTGTTTGCACTTGTTTGCACGGCGCTGCCCCCTGAGGAAACAGAAAGGGAAAAGGAAGCACAACAAATAGTAGGAAGTTAACCAGGGAGTACTAGCAGAGCTAGCAAGTGAAAACAATTGGAATCAGCCAATTACACAGGTATTACACCAGCCCAGCACTCAAAACCCAGCCCAAAACATTCCAGTATGTATTTCTCAGACACACTGCAACACTGCAGTAAGCTAATAGAAGTGAAAACTGAAAAAGCTTCACTGAGACAAAGAAATATTAGGGGCTGCCATTGCTGTCATAAGGTGACATATGCAACATGCTGAGGGTGGTGACAATGCAAATGCTGCTGAGCAGCCCACAGTGAGGAGACAGAGAAGAGTGTACAGGCCTAGGGTAACCTACCAGGGGCTACATGAGCTGGAGATAGTGAAGCGCTATAGAGTGGACAGAGAACTCATGCAGCAAATTGTTGAGCTGTGCAGGCCACGCCTCACACACAGAACCAACAGAGGGGAACCCATCCCAGTGGAAACCAAGATATGTGTTGGCCTAAGAATATTAGCAACAGGTACCTTCCAGAGACCAACTGGCAATATGATGGGGATTTCACAGGCATCAGCATCCAGGGTACTGCACCAGTTCCGGAATGCCATGGCAGCACATGTCGGAGATCATGTATATTTCCCCAATTCCCATGAGGTATTGGCCAGTAATATGTGTCTCTTTCAGCAAATAGTGGAATACCCTAAGGTAGTGGATGCAATAGACTGCATGCACATTCACATTAAAGCACCAGCCGGTGAGCAGGGTAGGGTCTACTATAACCGCAAGGGTTGCCCCTCCATCAACTGCCAGGTCGTGTGTGATGCCCAGGGCATAATAATGAATGTGTGTGCTGGCTGCCCTGGAAGCTACCATGACTCCCATATCTGGCATCTGACACAGCTGTACCAGACATTTGCCAATGGGGACATCCCTCATGGTCACCTAGTGGGGGATGTTGGATATGCACTTGAGCCGTGGCTGATGACACCCATCAGAAATACACACACACCTGAACAGGAACGCCATAATGAGGCACACGCACAAACACAAAATGTAATCGAGCATGTGTTTGGGCTGCTCAAGTCACGGTTCCGGTGCCTGGACACATCTGGTGGAGCCTTGCAGTACTCACCAACTACATGTACCCAAATAGTCATGGTATGTGCTATGCTACACAATATGATCTTGCAAAAACAGCTGCAGTAGGAGCAGCATAGGATCGGGCACAACAGCCCCCCACCATCGCCAAGGCCATCACAGGCAGAGCGTGACTCAGGAGGAGGAACAACCTGAGCCTGCCCCAGTAGGCAGAAGGAGGCGTGCCCAGTATGCTTCAGCCTTGGCAAAGAGGCAACTCATAGCATATACATTGGCTCAGTAGGAACTCTGGAAATGATGCCTCTCTCTGACTCGCACATATAGTAAAAGCGATGCCTAACTTGACATTATTTATTTATTTTTTATTTATTTAACATTTGTTGACCGGGAAAGTCTGACTAGGTTCCACAGATCCTGTTTTCAGCAGAGGCCTGGGGAGAAATGCTCCAGAAGCATGTCTTTAGAATGCTAGAACACTACCTGTTAACAAACATGTATAGGGAGTGTAAAATGTGCATCCGACATAGGCAGCCCTGCAGCACCACCTGAGGCATGATTGCTATGTGTTAAGCAATATAAAGCACTGCTAAACAGCTCTCACCACTATTTAGTATATGTGAACAAAATTGCACACACTAAGTAGCACAACTACAGGCAATGTTCAGCAATATTGTGCACTGTCCAGCAATGTTGGGCAACATTGAGCAATGTTGTGCAAGTCTGGTCAAATGTGGGTATAGTTCATCAAAAGCAGGTTAACAAGTTCATATTTGCTTCACTTTTCTTAAAGCAGTCTGTTCTGCCATGTATGAAAATATGAAGCAGTGACAATCCTCGAACCCAGGATACAGTACACTATAGCCAGAGAACAGAACCACTAAACCATGACAATATGTCAATGGTCAGCTTGCATGAAAAAATGTTGATAAGTCAATGCTAAGTATCTAATGGAAACCTTGCATGCATAGCATAATCCCTGTCGAGTCAAGACACAAAGGTGAGGCCTGCAGTAATAATAGAATCTGATATTCAACACACATATAGTCTAAATGTTAATATTGGTAATGTTCACACACATCAACAAACGCAGTGGACCTCAGAGAGCAATATACTGCAAGGTCACACTGGGCATGCTCACACACTTGAAACTATGAGACAAATGTCAGGCAACAAAACACTGAAAGTCTGAACTGGGCATGCTCACACACCTAGGTCAAGTTTGAGTACAGCAGTGGGCCACACATATCCCACAGTTGCAAGTGTCAACCAGGAACCTCGCACTATTCACCAGTCCACCATGTGCACACAGTGATATGACAACAGACACAATATAAAATAGTGAAATACTGTCACAATCAAATATGTTATGCAGAAACCTAGGTTGTTCATAGGAAGTGGTAAAGCAAGGAAGAAACAAAACCTGCAATCAGTACCATCATTGAACAATGTGCATCCTGAACATTAGCACAGGTTCAGAGGTTGACACTAGGCTATCTGCCCTAGGGTATGTAGAAGATTAGCCACAGTGTTTTTGTAGTCTGCAATCATGCTAGATCAGTAGACTGTGCCTGTCAATAGTAGGTCACACAAGATATCTCACATATGTTCATTTCGTTCTGCCTCTGTCTAGCAAGGACCCATAACATATCCCAGGGCTAAACATACGATCACCCGTCCACCTGTGAAGATGTCACCTGTAGGTGTTCAGCATGGGTCTGTGCATATGTGGTACTGTGATCACATTCCTGAGTGAGTGGAGCCTCTGTGATGGACAGCATGTCCTATTAACATCATTGCTCATGTACCTGTCCCTGGAGCATGTAGCTGTAAGGGACTTTGATATCCTCATGTGGAGCCTGTCCATCAATGCTGTGATGGATATGCATCAAAGAAAAGGCACAGACTGCATCCAAGTAGGCAGTAAGCAACTGAGGAGAGCTGGGGTCACCATAGCCAAACTGTGCATACCATCTGTGTGAGTCCCTAGATCCACTTGGTATATAATTCTGTGTACATTCCAGTTGCTGCAGGTGTTGGGTAAGGTACATCTGAAATGGGCAATTGTATCCAAGCATGTGCCAGATAACTACAGGGTCACAATGACCCCACCTGATCTGGATGTAAAACTGTATGGGATAAGGTTGCCTAAATAGAAGGTGTGTCCAACAACATTGGCAACGTGAATGTCAAAGGCAAGAGTACTAAGTATTCATGTCCACAAATCACAAACCACACACACTGTACGTGATGTATCATCACCTATGTGGTAATGTGTGTGCATGATGTTACTACCAAAGGTGATGACTATGCATCTAAAGTAAGGTAGCTGTAGGCCATGGCTCTGGCACCAGTCAGCCATCTCTGTGAGACCCTTTCTGAGGATGCCTGTGCCAGCTGTGGAGTCGAATATGGCATACGGTTTGCAGCCATCTGCAAACATGGTCATCCATATTCCCCCTGTGTTAGCCAGTATGTATCAGAAATATATACAGAACAAGAGAGGTCCCAGGACTGAGCCCTGTGGGATGCCACGTGTAACTGGTGTATAGTCAGACATGGCACCTGCAATACTGACCATGTGTGTGCTATCCATGATCCAGTTAGCAATCTAGATTGTGACATATGTGTAGATATTGAATCCGGTGATCTAATTTGTAAAGGCCAAGTGGGATATTGTGTAGAAGTGGTGTGCGAGCTCCAGGTCGGCTGTGTGGAGAACCCTGTGTACGTCTATGGACCTGCTAACTGTTTAAAGACATCAAACATCTGCAAGAGGCAAAATATGTCCACAACAACACCAAATTGTGTAGGATCCAGTGTCTGTAGGTTCACAATGTGTATGTGTATGTGTTCCATGATGATACACTCCATAGCATAGCAGACCAGCATAGTTAGGCATATATTGTGATAATGTCCAGGGTCCCTTGTGGCACCAGCACTGTGTTGTGGGTACACCGTAGCTGTACGCCATTCCATGGGTACACATCCTGTAGTAACTGGGATATTGAACAGTGACATAATGTGAGTGTGAAGTTTGTCATGAATCTCGTGTATGCCACAGTCTGGGACACTATCTGGTCCCACTGATGCTGTGTTGTCTGCTATGGAGAGGGCAGCACACACATGGTCATCTGTGATGTCAGGGAGGCTACACCCTGTCGTGATGGACATGTGCACTGCAGGGGGGATGGTGGGGAAACATTCCCACTGAACCTGTTGTCCAGGATGTTCGCAATGTCAGTGGGTTCACTGTATCATTTGTAATTATGTAGTAACTCACAGCATATCTGTGAGTTCCCACACAGGTCCCTGACATAACTAAACAAGGCCTTGTGATTGTCCACAATGTCTGTTGCAAGTGTCCATTAGAAGTGGGCCTTAGATGAATCAACAACTGATCATAGCTATACCATAGTACTGATCAGAGATGCCTTCCAGATTGTGATTGTGCTCCATAATGTAGTAGCCTCCTCCTGTCCATGTACAGCTCAGTTATGGCCGTGGTCCAGTAGACAGGTCCGCTGCCTTTGGAGGAGTGAGTCTTGTAGTTATCTGGGATAGCATGATCCATGAATTCCAGCAGTTGTCCATAGAATGTGCTTGTAAAGAATGTAGTTGTCTGAGCCGTAATTAACACTGTCCCTAGGTCATTGAGGGATACCACCTCAGTTTGTACAAGTGTGATGTTTGCTCATGAGAAGTATGTCACTGAGATTACATAGGATGTGTGTGTGTATGGGATATGTATGTCTAGTGAGATGAATCTAGTTCTGACCTCAACAATCACAGGTATACCTTTGTTGTGGAACATAGAGTCCCCATGTGTGTGATAATCAGGTACCACATGTATAACCCCCTGTGGGTGTGGTGACCAGGTCTGCCCTAGCATTTGAGTGTAACAATCTTAGCAACTGTTGTGCGAGGGTGTCACTGCTTGAGTAGTATACCTAGTCAATATTTGTGTATTTGAAGTCACACACTATAATGGTGTTTGGTGAGACCTTCACATTCTCCAGTGTTCCCAGGAATAACGACTGTTGTGCCCATGTTTGGGAGTATGGTCTGTAACAGTCTACAAACTGAAATGCAGTTTTGACCACTCTCAGTTGCACATGTACATTCCCCAATGCTTTGTGTACTGCTACCAACCTGGAGGTGTGTGTATGAATGATGTATATGGAATCCTCCCTATTGTTGTTGTCCAGACCGAGTCCTGTGTCTGAAAACCATGGTATGACATAAAACATGTTAGTGCTGCTGTCCTTTTGTGAGCCTGAACCAGGTGTTTGTTACTGCACATATATCGACAGATTCCATACTGATGTGAATCCTGAGTGCATTCATTCTGAGGGTTAGACATCAGTTGTTGAGCACCATCAATCTCCATTTCCTGTACCCTGTAACGTCTATGGCTGTGGTTATGTCATCTGGCCCTCACTTCAAACAGCCACTATGTGTGTGTCAAGAGCCTAAGGCAGTCTGTGAAAGCCTAGGGGTGACAGCTGCATGGCGTCCATAGTGAATGTACATGGCATGTTGAGCATGTAATCCCAGGCTGACAGACACTGGATCCCCTGTGAATGACAACAATATGTTAGGCAACTGTTAAAACTGATCATGTCATCTGTATACTGTGACATAGTACTTGGTGAGGGTAAGATACTACACAAGGTCAGGGTCATACTTTCCTGGCCTACATGATCAGAGAGCCCTTCTATGGCTCTTGTCATGTAGTCCAGGGAGGAACGTCTGAGGGTCTACACACTGGAATGCTCAATGATGGAGCCATATTTGTACTTGCAGTGGACTGACAACAGTGCATGTGTCATATCCTGGCACCCGACACACAGCACAAAGTGACCTTCACCTTGTTCAGCCTGGTGAGTGGGATGTCAGTGTGACCGACAATTACACTCACCTAATACAGTTGTATGAGGTGTGATGTGTAGGCCTAAGGGCAGTGACTATGCGGCACAATGACTTTGTGAACTATGTGATGATATGTGTGTATGGTTGTGTGTTAGCAGTTGTTTGTGTGTCTGCTTTGGATGTCTCAGCTGCTTAGGCAGAGTACATTTAGATGCTCCAAGTATGTCATTGTGTGTCAATGTATACGGTTTGCTGTTGTCATAGGTGCATGTGTGACTGCATTTGTGGTGTGTGTGGTTACCGTCACCACCCGATAGACTGTGCCAGTCATGGCTTGGGAGAGCTCAGCCTCCTGTCCATCTATACAGTTGCACCTCTCACAGATATCTGAGTTTGTTGTTAGGAGGACAGTGTTACCTGTGTACATAAGGCAGTTGTAATAATGCGTCAGAATTCCAATATGCACCAGCTGGACTGGAGAGTACACACAAAACCGACCTTTGGACATGCCAGAATATGATGATGACATACACTGTCAACTGATCACAAAGGATCAGTAGTGTGTCAAGTGTGTAAAAGAGTATAACAGGGTTTTAGTGTTCAGGTTTTTTGTTGCTGTGGAAAGATAATCTGCAAAAAAGTACAGACAGAAACATTACACCTCCTTTAGCTAGGTCAGAAATATCGATGTACAGTCATATATCTCCTGAGTCAGGGTCAACTGTACCTGACTGACAATGTCAGCATCCTGTCAGACAGGCCCATACATACATACCCACCTCCCAGTGACAAAAGGCCCTAACATCATACCAAGAGATATCACATGCAGAATGTGTAAACTGGTCCCCACAATGCCAAATGAATCCCATCATGTGGATAACAATGTTTCCCCATATGTGTCATAAGTGAACGACAGGACAAACAGATACTGCACCCGAACAGTCTGTTGAGCCTCACACTCTCTACAGGATCTTACACCGTTGAATGTGTTACAGCAACATGTGGCACACCCCACAAGTGTTGGTGCACAACACACCATGGGAACTATATTCCTATAAGCCTACGAAGTCTGAAATGCTAGTCCATGGAGTCCATCATGATTGCGGTCAGGAACAGAGATATTGTAAACCGACAAACACACAACACAAATGTCTATGGTATGTTAATGAGCACATCATGTTCCCCAAACCTGCTAGATATCTTGCAAGGCAGCCACCCAGGACAAACATCACTGACAGGAGCAACACAGGTCCCACATAGACCTTGAATAGCCCTTTACCAACATCACAGACACATGTGGTATCCACAAAACCTACAATCCATACATGAATATGTATTGTCATATGAAGAAATGGTAATATGTCTACAGATAGATCACACCAGGTATGAATTGTGTATTCCTGTTCAAGATGTTCACACCTGCTGACTCACAAGGTTCATTTGTGGGATTGCATAACACTATGTGCACACGCATAACCATGTCCAGTCTGATGTCAGCAACCCACAAACATAGCATGTGAATAAAGACCACACAGTAAAGCATGTAGCGTGTCGTGTTAATGCATATCTCACTAGTATCATAGCATAGTTAGGTAGGGGTTGGAATCCTGCAATTGCTGAGTGTGTGCATGAGATTGGCTTTGAGAGGAGTGGACTTTTTGGAGAGACTGTGGAAACACATTAGGAGTGGTGAATACCTCTTTGCCAAGTGAGATGATGTCAGCATCCTACAAATAGAGCTTTTGAAATGAATGCATCCAGTAAAACAAATAGCGCATTGTGTTAATGCGTATCTCACTAATGTCATAATATAGTTAGGTAGGGGTTTGAGTCCTGCAAACACCAAGTGTGTGTATGTGTGATTTCCTTTGAGAGGATTAGCCTTTTTGGAGACTGTGGAATCACATTTTAAAAGAGGTACATCCCTCCTTGGAAAGTCTGATGATGTCAGCATCCTACAAATATTCAAGGAGAACAGAAACCACCTACTAATGCATATAGCGTGCCGTGTTAATACATATCTCTCCAATAGCATAACATAGTTAGGTAGGGGTTTGAATCATGCAAATGCTGCGTGTGTGTGTGAGACTGCCTTTGAGAGGAATGGCCTTTTTGGAGACTGTGGAAATACATTAGGAGTGGTGAATCCCTCTTTGCCAAGTGTGATGATGTCAGCATCCTACAAATAGAGCTTTGGAAAAAAAATGCTCCCAGTAAAGCAAATAGTGTGTCGTGTTAATTCGTATCTCACTAGTGTCATAACATAGTCAGGTAGGGGTTTAAGCCCTGCTAACGCTGTGTGTGTGTGCCACAGGTGGTCAATACAGTGTGGGTTTTGCTTTTACTACGGTATGACATATGTTTCAAACAGTATGTGCATTGCACACATCGGGTTTCTGCGTGTCAAATAAATTTATGTACATGTGATCTCAATCAGTACATAGGTGTGAAGCCTGCATACTACATGAATACATTTGTAACCTTCGACAGATTGTGCCACTGCTTCTCAGATCATAGGCCACATATGTATATCTGCGTCAAGACTGGCCAATGTAGTGACCCGTGGCCAAGGACATCCCTGCCACACACATCCATGACACGTACTGTAGAGTACTGTGAGTGATGGTAATTGCTGGGGCATATGTCAGACATGTTCATACACAATGACTGGCAATAATGGACAGTCATGATAGGTGTGCACCAGCCCTGTGGTTATGCATGCAGGCCCCTAATATGTCATGTGAAACACTGAGGGACCCCACAATACCTATGGATATGTGGATACCAAGGGACATATTACATAACAAATGTCTGTCTGTACATATTGGTACCCAACATACGTGTTCAGGGCTACCACCTATGTGGTACTGTCGGGACAGTATGTATAGTAAATGTGGACGACCATGCCATAGATGGCATACTGCTATACCGCATGTATTGGACAACAGGTATCTGTCTGTATGATACCCTTGTGTAGGATATGCGTCCCATCCGGGGAATGCAGTGTAGGCCAATGCATGCATTACCAGATGTGGATGGACATATCCCTAGTATGTTTGCATGTACCGAAGAGGGCTTTATGTCACACAGGTGTGGTCCCAGGAATGTGTGGCGATCAAACCACTGGTTACTGTCATAGTATAGTACTGGAAGGATCCAACTGTTACTGAGTTCCCTACAACTGTGAGTCATTTGTCAGGACATCATCTAATGATCGGTTATAGTCATGCTGTTGAGGTGGTGTATACTGCCAGACTGCAGATCATTGACAGATATTAACGGTATCACCCGCAGCATAGTGCCAACCCATGTCATACACGCATGTGTACCCATGTTAGTACATATCTGTAGTAGAATGCATACTGGCCATCGAAAGATACCATGAGATGTTAATGTGTAGAACAGGGTATGTCGCACATCCCACGTGTCCACTATGCACACACATACAGACAGTGCACACACACCATGTTCACAGATGTACACCTGCTAATTTGTAATGCACACATCACACATGTACTGTCCACTCACTAACACATGCTGTCAACACTGTACACTTCATCCAAGTGGCACATTAGTGGACAATACATACCCAGACCTAACACTGGTGTAAACAATGCTACAATGACTATCAGAGCTGTGATGCATAATGCCTGCTCAGATATATCTACAAGGATATCAGTACACCTTCCTGTTGGCAACATGATACTATTGCTACACTGCTATTATGTCAACCTGTGCATCAGAACCATGTTAGCCTATTCCTGCATCAATGTGACAGATGACAGGAGGTGGCACAGGTGTCATCATATGCACAGGGTGTGTTGTAGGTTTGCCAGAGCCCGACATTGACCTATCCAATCGGCATGATTTTGTGTGTGTGTGTGTGTGTGTGTGTGTGTGTGTGTGTGTGTGTGCGTGTGCGTGTGAGGGACAACAGTACTGCATGGGCCAATGTTGATGTAATGTGTGCGTGTATGTGTGAGCCCTAATTGTATGGTAAATGTGTGTGTGTCTGCATGCACACAACTCCAACATGTGGCTGCCATATACGGGCGGTTGTGGGACAGCCACTGACTGTACCTGCTAGGCCGTACAGATCACTGTCTCCAGCCACAAACACTGTACCTGTGCCTAGCAGGGGTGCTACAGGCAGTATCGGGTACCAACCCTGACTGGGTGCTATCGTCAGAGGCCGAGGTATGATGACTGGACCCATGTCCCTGCTGGGAGTGGCCAGCACCACGTGCACGTGGTCTAGTAGGATGGTCAATGGACAGGCCTGCTGGGGCTGGTACTGCCACTACGGGAGCGGCTGTGATCTGTGGTCCATCCGCAATGAATGCCAGCTGATGCTGTTGCTGGCATGCGTCTGCGTCAGCCTCTCATCATTCCCGCATGGTCCTGGCTCATGGCTAACACATTGTGGAGGACATCTAATGTCTCCCTCCAATGGCTATCAATGACCTCGGTGTAATTCTGGATGGCACCAGCAAGGTCACGGATGCTGTCATTGATAGCAGTGTAATGGGCCCTCTGCACCCTTAGTCCCTGTTGAGTGTACCGTTCCATACATGCCTGTGCCTGCATTACAGCCCGGAACATACTGGAGGTTGTAATACCTCTGGGGGCAAGTCTGCCAGGGGTAGTACGACCCATTGTGCTCCACCGAGAACCCTTGGACATCCACCTATGTGGTACCATTCCGGTAATCTGGCTATGGCTGCTGTGAGGGGATGCACGTGCCATAGGTACCACACACTCCTGGTCAATGCCAACTGTATGCTGTCCCTCAGCTATGGCCATTGGTGACGAGGGATGTATTGGCAGTATGAGTGTGCGCATAGATGGGGTTGACCGCTGTGTAATGTCGATTGGTTGACCAACGACAGACTCTATCAGACCTTCCTGTGCCACAATACATGTCTCATCATCTCCACTATTAGTGGTGGTGACATCAGGTTCCCTGCCACACTCAGCCATGCCTAACACAGTACCTGTGGAAGGAAGACAGGAAACACACTTTACAATCTGTACATGATGTTAGCACACATGCACACATGCACACATGAACACATGAACACATGAACACATGCACACATGAACACATACACACATGCACACATGAACACATGAACACATGCACACATGCACACATGAACACATGCACACATGTACACAGGAACAAATGAACACATGAACACATGCACACATGCACACATGAACACATGAACACATGCACACATGCACAGAAATACACTGCTCACCAACATATACACAATAGTGGGTGATGGGGGGTGACAGTATCTCAAGGCAAACAGTCACCACACACGTGTCAGCAGGCAGACCATGTGTTGCTCAACACTATGCAGTGCAAGTGTAGACCGCTCTTTCTAATGACATTATACATGGCTTTGATGCATGTCTGTAGTTGTGCAGTGATTGGCTACACCCTGGAACACAATGTGTACATGGACACTACATTGCTGTGCAAGTATTATCTGCTCTGCAATGTCATGTGCACCATCACTCAATGGTATACATACCATGGCTGCATGTGTCATCTGTGTGACACATAGATTGACATGTGTGATGACAGTGTCTGTGTCCATATCACATAATAGTGGGCACAGGTGTAGCAAATGCATGCAATGTACAGACATGGGATGAGTGGTGCATGTAGACATGAAGGAATCTCAATGCATGACATGGACATTGCACAGTGGTTATGGTGTGTGTGGGTGTCAAATAAATTATTAAAAATCAGACTGTAAAATCATTAGACTTTTTAAAATGACAGTCAACACACAGGAGATTCAGGTGCAAAAGTTTACTAGTGTACACCAGGAGGCAAAAGACCATACAATACAAGTATAGAATTTTGTCTAACATGATACAGGAAATAATCTTCATTTTATACTCTATACATTCAAGCTGTGCCCACCTTACTGACGTGGTCAGTCACAGGGCACCTACATCACTATAGTCTACAATATTCTATTCATAAGAAAGTGCTGAGGTTATACTATTTAAAAGTTTTCCCATGAGAATAATACAGCCTTGCAAAGCACCTGGTCAGTTATAATGTCTTTCTGTAAATGTTATTCTTTCAAGGTTTCAGTCCTACTCGAATACAATAGTCAGTTCAGTTCTTAATACGCTTCTTTTGTTCTCGCAACATTACTTTTAGCAGCTGTGCTGATAATATTCACAAGGCCAACTATCTCAGAGGAAGGAAGAAAAGATTCAATGCCTTACACATTCATTTTCCTGACCCAGCAGATAATCATTAGTGAAAAACATAAGCTTGCTGAGCTGGCTACTGCCAGAGTCAGAGTTCAATCACACTGCAGCTCCAAAGCTTCAAGCAATTACATGTAAGATCATTCTTACTGCCATATTGTAAAATAGAATACAATGCATTACATACTATTTGCTTTTAAACTAGCACTTCATATATGTTTAAGTACACATTTTTCTAACATTTTCCCTCCTTTTAATACTTTTTATTCTATTCAGAAACATAAACAATATCATATCGTTCCCTAGCCTTCTCCGTTTAAGGACTTTTAACTAGGCAAGTCATTTAATCTATACTTCAGAAAAAGCATCATTTAAAATCAATCTTTCAATTTCAATATATTGGTAAAAAGTTTCAGTAACAGATATATCAACAAAATCTTTGATTAATCTTTTCATGCAGGGAATTCCACAGCAAACGCATGCTCCTATTAGGAGTATACCCACACAAATAGCAATTAAAATGTTCATTAGGATGGAACCCCACCCCCCCAAACAGATTCTGGAAAAAGTCCGTCAGTGGGTTTGGGCCTGGTTTAGTCATTGCTGATACTTGATGAATTACCTCTAGGTGTTTATTTATCTCGTGACGATTGTCAGGGATAAAAGCACAGCATTCTTCTTCGTGTACCACCTCTTGCCGCTAGGGTGAAGTAAAGAGCCATTCGATTTTGTAGCACAACAGTTCTCATTGCATTCAGTTCATCAGTCACCAATTCTAGGGCGGAAAAAGTTGCATTACTCATTACTTCGAGAAGTCTTGACAGCTTCCTCAGCTCCCAGATCGATTTGACTGCTCCATAGGCTGGTAGTATTCCTGCCCAGGATATAACACTGTTACCCAAGTCCATATGAGTCAATTTACTTTTGTCTTTTACTGAATTATGGTCTTTCCAACCAGCTTCGATCTTCCCAACTGGATTCACAGGTTTCTTAACTGGACCTTCAGATTTTTGAGTTGTTTCCCTTACATTTCGTATCTTACCCAAAGGTAATTCTGCAGTATGTCTTATTGCTGGAACCAGATAACCCAAAAAACAACTGCCGGACCAATTCTCAGGTAACCATTTATATGCCTTTTTCCCCACAAATAAAATAACAGTTTTTTACTTTGGTACTAATACGTGTTATCCCTGCATGAAACATTTTCCTATCTTTAATAGACAATTGTTTAGTTAAGACTGGATTGTCACGTGCTGCATTTAATGTAGTTTTCATTGAACTCAGATATGAATCATAGTTAGTATTACAAACAGTACCCCCACTTCTGACTTTAATGTAACATTTATAAGACATTGTTATATTACAATTACTCCAGCCCACCTGGAGGGTATCATTTTTGTAGAAACATACAACTCCTTTTTGTGTGACAGGTAAAAATAAAGCTATTTTGTCCTGCGATCTTACAGTTCCTGTATCAAAAAGCAAATTTTCCCAAGTCTCATTTATCCCCAGAGGGACAGCGGACATTAACAGTCCTCCATATGCTGTTGGTATAGCTGTACAAACCCAACAATTTGAAATGTTCATAGTCTCTGCGTACACACGTTTCATGGCCAGGTATGTGTTAAAATTTGGATGCCAGTCTATAGACAGTTCATCACGTCTTCTCACTTTCACTCGTGTGGTTGAGTGCAGGAAAAAAAACCACAATAAGAGAAAAATTGTCACACTTATAGTCAACAAATGCACAGCTAACAAAATAATTATGCAATAGTTCTGGGGTTGCTCTGCTTTTCTGTTTGCTTTACTTTTGGCCATTTTGCCCTTGTGTATCACTCACAAAGTTCTTATCAAGTTGAAAGTTCTTTACCGGTTTACAATGCGTCAAATGAACCCAGGACGTCCTCTCAGCTACTCTGACTGCAGTAGGCGTTGCCAACAGGACCTGGTATGGACCTTCCCACTTTGGACTCACCCTTTTTGTCACCTTCAACCAGATCCAGGTACATGGTTCCAAAACTGCTTCTACCAGTTAGGTCTGACTTTCATCTGAAAAAGAGTTAAACTGCAAAACAGATTTATTCATTAACAGTTTCTTTATATAATTAGCTAATGAACTGTCAGCCTCCTGCTCTGCAGGCATGAGAGCTTTCCACTGAGGCACATAATATGCTCTCCCAAAAAACATTTTAGAGGGAGTCAAACCCTTTACATTTATTTAATTCCAAGAAATCCATACAAATAGTGTGGAATGGGTATGGTGGTATAGGAAAACTTCCTTGCTTGGTTTTAAATGCTCCTTGTGCATGGTGCTTGTTACAAGTATGACAAGCTGCCCAAAATTTTTTTGTATAATTTATGTATCCATATGTTTGGAATATTTGATTTACTAACTGTACCATCCCCCCTGTTGAGACATGGCACTGCTCATGGCTCAACAAAGCTGCATATCTAAATAAATTAGACGGCAATATCGGTTTTCTTTCCTTGGAAATGTACAGTCCATTCTCAAAAATTGCACCTCGTTTTACCCATTTTTGTTTTTCTGCTTTTGTAGTAAGCATCTGCATTGTTTTTAACATGTCTAAATCTAAAATCTCAGAGGGGTGTAATTCCTCATTCAAAAATAAAGTTTCTGAGTCTGAGGCTGCTTGCTTTGCAGCTGCATCAGCTCGTGCATTACCTTTTGAAATCTTATCCTGTTGTTTTGTATGAGCTACACATTTACAAATAGCTACTTTGGTAGGTAACTGAATAGATTCTAATAGCTCCAAAATAAATTGCGCATGATTAACAGGTTTTCCACTGGATGTAATCATTCCTCTATTTTTTCATTGTTGTGCAAATACATGTACTGTAGAAAAAGCATACTGACTGTCAGTATATATGTTTACACACTTGTTTTTTGCTAAAGTACATGCTCTCGTCAAAGCTATCAACTCTGCTGCTTGTGCAGATAAGTTGTGTGGTAAGAATTGAGCTTCTAAAATTTCAGTGTCTGTAACTACTGCATATCCCACCAGATTCTTCCCTGTAGGACCCCTTCTGCATGAGCCGTCCACGTAATATGTCACCTCAGCATTATGCAAGGGCATATCTGTAAGATCTTGTCTAGGTAAAGCTAACTGTTCAATTTCCTGCAGGCAGGTGTGTGGTGTGCCCACCGTAGGAGTTGGAAGTAATGTCGTACATCATTCAATTGTCATATGAGGTTGGCTCAGCAGTATAGTTATACATGAAAGATGTCTAGCAGGAGAAAGGTATGCCATTTTCTCTTGCGGTAAAATTATTGCAACTGCATGAGGCACTCTCAATGTGAGAGGGTGGAATAACACCACTGAGGCTGAAGCCTGCACTGCCATTGCTGCTGCAACTACTGCTTGTACACAGTGAGGCAAAGATCGCACCACTGGGTCTAACTGTGATGAATAGTAAGCTATGGGGCATTGCTTATCCCCATGTTGTTGCGTCAATACTGATGTCATGTACCCTTGCTTACAATCTACGGTCTGAAAGAACTGTTTGTGATAATTTGGAAGTCCTAAAACTAATGAAGAAGCTATCAACTGCTTCAACCTGCAGAAAGCCATTTCTGCTTCTGTTGTCCATTGTAAAATATCTTGTACTGCCATTGGTGTCTTATATATCAAATCAGTCAGTGGAGCAGATTCCAAAGCATAATTTGGTACCCAGCTCCAACAAAAATTAGTTGTACCTAAGAAAGACATTTTTTCGTTCTTAGTTGTTGGTTTGGGTGCTTGCAAAATTGCTGTTTTTCTTTCTTCATCTAGTATTCTACCTTCATTGGATATCACATATCCCAAGTATCTAACTTGTTTTCTCCAAAGTTGTAACTTACTTTTGTTTACTTTGTGTCCTTGTATTGCTAAAAATTTCAATAATGCTATCGTATCTTCCCTGCATTGCTTCTGGGTGGGGGCTGCTAGCAGGATGTCATCTACATAAAGTAGAATCTGACTACCCCCTGGTGGAGTAAATCCCGCCAGGTTGCTAGCCATTTCTTGTGCAAATATCGTTGGACTTTCACAATATCCCTGCGGTAGCCGAGTATAGGTATATCTTTTACCCTGAAATGTAAATGCAAACCAATACTGGCTATCAGGATGTATAGGTATTGAAAAGAAAGCATTGCTTATATCTACCACAGTAAAATATTTTTGTTGTGGCTTCAAATCGTTCAATAAAGTGTGTGGGTCTGGCACCGTAGGTGCTCTAGGTATTATTGCATTGTTTACGGCTTGTAAATCCTGTACCATCCGCCATTCCCCATTTGCTTTTTTAACAGGAAATAGAGGGGTATTACATGGTGAATCTAGAGATTCTACCAGTATCCCTTCCTTGAGTAATGCTGCTATTATAGGCTTGATTCCCTGCTCTGCATCCTTCCTCAAAGGGTATTGTCTTTTCTGTGGTCTAAAAGCTGACTTTGGGGTAATTGTAACTGGTCCTGCTGTTTGAATAAGCCCTACATCTGACTTGCCTGTTGACCACAGAGTTGTTGGAATTTTACACAAGGCCTTTTCTTTTTCTTTTAATAAAAATGCTAATCAGCTGTCCTCACTAGATTGCAAGCGTACAGCTGTATGTGTCTGTGTCAACCGATTCAGTTTTTGTTTATGTATCCCTTGTCCTGACAGTTCTAAATCAGTCTGTTTCTCCCATCTTGTTACTTTTTCTCCTAAGTCTGCCCATTTAACACTTTTATTCTTTGTAAAGCTAACATGTGGCAACCGATTTGATCCATACAATGCAAGAAATTCTTGAGGAAATGAACAGCTAACTACACTGTTCCCCCTCAGTATCCCAGTACAAAGTATGCAAAACCAATCTAGTTGCAAGATTTCTAAACAGTTCTTGCTCATACTCTCTATCAGGTTCTGGTGTGGTACAGTAATATAGAGTACAGTGTAACAAATGCTGTTGATTAGTGTCAAGGGAGGGGGTTTTACTGATGGCTACGTTCATCAGCTCCTTGGTCACTGCCCCTGGACCAGTCATGACTAGGTCCTGGCTGTACCAATAAAAGGTTTCACCCTCTGATCGCAATACAAAAGTATCCATTTGTCTCTGTGCCTCCATACCTTGTACAGTTGGAACTACTGCTATGCCAAATATCTGCATAAGGTCACTGCCCAATAGGTTTACTGGACACTTTGCAGAAACCACTATTTTACTTCTCTGGGTCATACCTGAAACAGGGTCAGTTATTGCTATATCATGGGAGAGTGGTTCCCTGTATAGCTCTCCGTTTGCTGCTTTTACTAATACATAATCAGGTGATTCAGAATGTTCTGGTAAGTTGGAGGGATGTATCAAAGTCCGTGATGCTCCTGAGTCACATAGGAATTTGACTTCCCTTCCCTCCACCAGAAGTGTCACTTCTGGTTTTGAATCTGCTAGGTAGAGCTCCAGGCTCAACAATGCTAAATCTAAAATTTCATTTCCATTTTCATCTAAGTCAATTTGTACTTCCTCTACTCCTTCTACTACATTGGTATTTGTCTTTTCTATTCTAGCTGTTACTGGTGATTCCTGACTTTCATATGATGTATCCTCACTATCATATAGTCAGTCCTCATCTCCTTTATCTTCTGTCATTGCTTTCTTATTTTTTTACAGTCCCTAGCTAGATGGCCTTTTTACCTGACTGTAATACAAATACTTCAGCTCTGTCTTCAGCAGTGAAGACTTGCACCTTCTTTTTCTTTTTACTATTAAAGTGTCTTTCAGCATGTCTAGCATACTGAAGTAAGGCTTGTAGCCTGCTTGTTCGGTGAGCTATCGTATGCTTTGTAATAAAGCTACTGATAGGGGCAATGCAACCTTTCAAAAATGCATTTTTTAATTGTTGTTCATATGGGGAATCCTGTTTGGTTCTCAGGAACCAACATACCACTATGATTATTAAAGCATTCTAATACTCTAGCATAATATCCATCTATTGTCTCATTTTCCTGTTGTATGCATTGATCAATGCAAGTCCAGTCTGCTCTAAGTTTCTATTTCTCAGAGATTCTGTCTGTCAGACCTTTCACTCTGTTGTCTAAAATGTTTTTGAATTTCTAAGCTTCTGTTTTTCTACAATTTGCTTCCTCAATCCACCTGTGTGCTTGAGGTATGCCTAGTTGGTGCTGCTTTTTTTGCCTGACCTCCTGCATCAGATTTAAGCTGTTTAATGAGTTTAACTAGTGTAAGTTTATCTAGTTTACCATCAAATTCATATTTGTTAACACATTTTGTATAATACCTAACATATCAGCATGCTGTAATTGCATGTATTTTGCCTCTTTCGTTAGGGGCAGATCTTGTAAGGTTTTAGTGCACTGATTACCCATGTCAAAGAAAATGTTACGTAACCCTTTTCTTACCACGTGGTATCTTGGTTCCTTACACAGTTTATCTAGAATAACTGCCTACCTTATTCTGTTTCCCTGATCTATGACAAAATATACAGTAATTTCTTATGTCCCTGATCTGTACAACAAATCTATGACAATTATGTCCCTGATCTGTACAACAAATCTATGACAATTATGTCCCTGATCTGTACAACAAATCTATGACAATAATATTTACTGTAACCTAGTCCCTGATCTAAAACAGAAAAAAGGCAAAAACCTTCCTACCTGAGCCTCCTGGTGATGAAAGTGTTCAAATTCCGCTCTTCGGCCACAGATCAGAAAGTGGACAGCCTCTTTACACACAACAATTCAGTCGGAGGTCTTTTCACTCAAGAAGAACCATTTTGGCAACTTCTCCTGCGCAGATTTATTACCACCCATACACTCTGACCTGTAGCTTACCAAGGGAATTCCATCACGAAAGGACCAAACTGTCAAATAAATTATTAAAAATCAGACTGTAAAATCATTAGGCTTTTTAAAATGACAGTCAACACACAGGAGATTCAGATGCAAAAGTTTACTAGTGTATACCAGGAGGCAAAAGACCATACAATACAAGTATAGAATTTTGTCTAACATGATACAGGAAATAATCTTCATTTTATACTCTATACATTCAAGCTGTGCCCACCTTACTGACGTGGTCAGTCACAGGGCACCTACATCACTATAGTCTACAATATTCTATTCATAAGAAAGTGCTGAGGTTATACTTTTTAAAAGTTTTCCCATGAGAATAATACAGCCTTGCAAAGCACCTGGTCAGTTATAATGTCTTTCTGTAAATGTTATTCTTTCAAGGTTTCAGTCCTGCTCGAATACAATAGTCAGTTCAGTTCTTAATACGCTTCTTTGTTCTTCTCGCAACATTACTTTTAGCAGCTGTGCTGATAATATTCACAAGGCCAACTATCTCAGAGGAAGGAAGAAAAGATTCAATGCCTTATACATTCATTTTCCTGACCCAGCAGATAATCATTAGTGAAAAACATAAGCTTGCTGAGCTGGCTACTGCCAGGGTCAGAGTTCAATCACACTGCAGCTCCAAAGCTTCAAGCAATTACATGTAAGATCATTCTTACTGCCATATTGTAAAATAGAATAAAATGCATTACATACTATTTGCTTTTAAACTAGCACTTCATATATGTTTAAGTACACATTTTTCTAACAGTGGGACATATTGCAGATATGTTGTTGCCAGCCATGACATGGCATGCTACATGACTGCAACATTAAACACCACACATACCCAATGTGTGCCATGTGACCTATACACCCAATAGCATTCCAGGACATTTATGTGACACTTTGTACAGATGGCGGCTGTTGTGCAAAATGTGTATACTAGCATATGTAAGCACACACACAACATGCTATGCATGGTGTGTATAGGTGCATATGTTTGCACACACAGAACAATGAGGTGCACAGCAAAGTCTGCTATGTGTAGTACTGTGGTCACTGTAACTGGATGGGGTGTAGTACCATGTGCCATCATCATCATCATGCATCTTGTGGTCACTCACGGCTACTACTGTGTGACAGACCACCGCCTAGCATGCTGTACCTGAACTGCAGTGTCATGGATACATTCACTATTACACAGCCACTTTGTACATGGGTGTATGAGGTGCCCAGTAGGGAGCATTGCCTAGCCTGACTGTGTTATGTGTTGAAGACTGTTGCACAGCCCCATAATAGGCCTCTACCCCTGAGGTACATCATGTGTGTGTGGATGACATGTGTGATACTGACGTGTGACCTTACAGCGGGTGTGTGGTTATGTCATATGTAGCATGACTTTGTGTACTGTAAGTGATAAATGTTTTATGTTGTGTACAGGTGTTGCAACTATGCCTATCCAATGTGCAGTACAGGGTTGCCACAACTGTGCATCATGCTCTGTGTATTGCATGTCAATGAGGAAGCTACTGACATTACTGAGCTGTGCAATGTCTCACAGCAAACATGCACGGCATGCATTATGCATAGGTTTGTTACATATACATGGCCTACACCTCACCTATGACATGCATATTTCATTACCAACATTGCAGGTATAACACACTCATCAGCATGGATCGGCTGCCCTGCCGTCACACCAGAGGGACCTACGAGAATATGAGAGGGTTCATCAGTGGCCACAACTGTGGCATTGCTACAGTCGGTATGCTAAACTGCAGTACAACAACAGTCACAGGTGTAGGGATATTATACAAACTATCCATATTGCATGACAGTAGGCAGCGGAACTGCTAAACACACAGTACACATCTCACTTACACATAATCTAACAATACAGTTAACTGTAGTCTACAGATAGGGCGTATTACCTGCTTGCTCCAGGTGGATGTGCTGGGTGGCTCCGGCCTCCATTACAACACATGTCAGAGGTTGCTGTAGCTGTTGTCCAGGAGCCACCATGCTTAGGAGCAGCTCCTCCGCTCTGGTGAGGGGGGATGTATGGCCACCCCCCCCACCTGTGGCATGCTGCTGTCTTTAGATATCAGACGCACGCCACAGGACTTGTCTAATTAAATCACTGCAGTGATGGCGTACCTGCTCATATGTCCGGTTATGCATGCCTATGTCATTTACCCGATTAACAAGCTCCTGCCACAGTGCAGTCCACTCCTGCTGGTGCTGGCTGGTTCTGGAGAACAGCATGGTGTACTGCTGCAAAAGGCTGCTGACTATCACCTCTTCCTCTTCTGCAGTGTAAGCTGGATTACATTGGTGGGCCATCTGGCTGAAAAAGATATGAACAATTTGTGTGAGAGTGTCCTGTGGCACACTTTACACCTTTACCCACAGATATCACTTTACGGACATATATACCATCCTATTGTCTGTCAGTAGTTACACACGTTCACTAACACTTATTGGTTCTCAGGCCACAACTAACTAACACTGCCTGGCAGACTCTATATATCACACCACTATACAACAGTACCCGGCACACTGTTTGTGACACATTGCACAACCTCAAGACAGGGGTGTATATCACACCAATGTACGAACAGAGATGTCATCCATTGCAATGGATGTAAAGTACAGGTACAGTAGCACCAATCAAACACCCTGGTAATTGATGCCATAGCCCTGCCTAACAGATGTGTCCAGTTGTTACTATAGGTGGCATACTGCTGTAACAGACTATAGATGTTGCTGGATACACACTTCAACCATGTAACACACATATGATTGCAGCCATTGTACAGGCATAAACACACACACATCAGGCAAACATACAATGCACCACTGTACGCCAACACAGATGAGCATTACCTGTGTACCATACGGTGCTGTGTACCACTACTTACACACCCTTATGCCTGCAGTCTGTGCTCTGTGCAGACTACAGGAAACACACATGACAGTGTTTCCAAGCAATGTGAACGCACACCATACTGTGCTGTTTTGCCCTACAGCTTCAGGTGGTAGTACTACAGTTTGTATTGGTGATGGATTCACCTGCAGTACCACTCACTAAGCATACATGTATTGCTTTAGCCTACAATGAGACACCACATTCATCAACGGAGACCTATGTCACATCATATGCCATACTACTATGTCTGCCTAACAGTAAATTACACATCAGTTGCTATCCTCACAGCTAGGTTAGGCACTACCATGTCAGATACAACATCACACTAAGCTATCACACATTTACACACCTTGCACATATTCACCGTTACACTCATTCAACCTCACATAGCAGCTATTGCATTAAGTACATGTGTGAGTGCATAGTGTCATAGGTAGGTGATATGCTATTGGCCCTAGGGCCTACGGCAGCCTAGCCATATGCTAACCTGGCCTTTGACACACATGTAGTTTGATTTCACTTGCCCCTGCCAACCTGAACCACAGAGGTGTTTCCTGGGGTGTATTAACAATCTCCCACACAATTATCAGGGGTATTTATAACAACTGCTAAGGAGGAGCCTTATTTGCTATTGCTATGTGGTCTATTCCTGTGTATGGCATATGTCTGAGATGGGAACCTATCCCTCCAGCATGTGCTGTTTAGTGAGCTGACAAGGTTTAGGGCCCTAGAGCGTGTAACCCTGAGGGGTTGTGATATGTTGCCATGGTGGTTGTCACCCAGCTATGGGTGTGACATACCTCTGTATGTCTGGCAGAGGTCAACTCTGTGTGGCCAGTATGCAATACAGTGTAGTTGTGGTTTTGTGAGTCAGTCTGCATAGGGCATCTGTTTGCAGACAGTATTACCCTTTGGGAGGTCTGTCTGTGGCCTGTTCACCTGGTGTAGGTGTCATCTGAAGTACATACCACACAGGGCATTGTGATAGGTAGAGGAGAACCCTACTCTATACTTCCATAGATGACACACCTGTTGTCATGACACATACCACACAGACAGATTACAGGTGTAGTGTGGCACTGTCTTCATCACAGTGGAGGCTACTGTCCACCTGTGTCCCATGTTCCCTTATCACACCTTCACTGATAGGTAGATCTCTGCCTATGTGTTAGTTAATGGGTACACTGTTTTGGGAAGGTGGAATGGCACTGCAGTATCAACACTTGTCTGCAGTCGATGCCTTGTTCACCACACACCTGTTGCAGTACATATGACCCCATGTCTCTGTGTGTCTCTCTCTCATTCTATATGTATATATATATATATATATATATATATATATATATATATATATATATATATATATATATATATCTGTATATCTATATATATATATATATATATATATATATATATATATTATATATATGCCTATCTATACACATACATGTACACATCCATTGCTGTACACATGGATGTACATATAGGCACATGTACAGTCCACCTTTCATGGTGGGGATCTCACTTATGCGACAGTTGTGGGATGTACAGGTATGTGATTACATTGCACAGTGTTGTTCAGAATGCATGTGGGTGTCCTCAGCCCTTGTAGCATTAGCAGGCCTCACTGTCTGTAACACATCAGATCTGACAAATCTGTCCCACAGCATTTAACCACCACATGACATATATCAACACTCCCATAGCTGGACTTAGGCATAGGCCTACTGGGCGGCCACCTAGGGTGCCGCTCTAGCAGGGGTGCTTTTCCATTATTTATGTGGACACAAGGATGGGGGCACCAGGAAGTGTGGTGGGGGCACCGTGGGGCCCTTTTGCCTAGGGCACCAGTTGCCCTAAGGCCACTCCACCACACTGCATGCTGTCTTCTAGGCCACACACTACAACCTACATGGATATATGCACATATCAACATTCACTGACAGATAGCTGTCCACCCTTCACTAACAGTTGCAGTATGTCCCTTGCCCTATGCACATGTGCAGATACAGATAGATACATACTTCTGCCACACATGGATGATTTGCAGTGTGTGGAGTACTCTTCGGGAACATCTACTACATGCCAACACATACATTTGAGTTACATACCTTACCTTTGTATTTACCTGCTCCATGTGTTACGATTTTGTATCTTTTTTTTTTTTTGGCTGGTTTGATTTGGGTATTTGCCCTCTATTTCACCTTCAGTCTTTTTTTTTTTGGCTGGTTTGATTTGGGTATTTGCCCTCTATTTCACCTTCAGTCTTTTTTTTTTTTGGCTGGTTTGATTTGGGTATTTGCCCTGTATTTCACCTTTGGTCTTTTTTTTTTGGCTGAGTTGATTTGGGTTTTTGCCCTCTATTTCAGCTTCGGTCTCTGTTTCTGTCTCTCTCTCTCTCTCTCTCTCTCTGTCTCATGACACCTGCAATGATATAATTGCATGTGTGGACTGCAGGTACAGCCTGCTTTTCTAGGTATCTGCACTTGTGCATGTGACAGCCTCTGCACCAATTGCGGCCCACCATTCAGTAATTGCATGCAGCCTGCTGTTTGGTGATTGCATTAATCACTGTGATTGCAGCCCACCGCTATAAAATGCTAGGTTAGGTAGGCATAGCCCTTTCAGATTTCAATGGTGGGGCCCATTCTTGTTTGCTCTGGACACCGTTGTGTCAGTCTGAAGGTTGGTATATGTGTCTTATCTGATGCTAGGGTTGTAGCCAGTTATGTGCATGTTGTACTCATACCTGCATGTTGCTGCTTCCAGTACACACATCTCAGTATAGACATGTACGCACCCCTCCAAATGCTAACACAGGATACATGAGAGTATGTACATTTTTCTCAATTACACAATTAACTGCCATACAAATGTGGTTATTGCACTGTATTCCTGTGGCCAGTGTTTATCCTGGTCTAATACTGTGTGGTGTTTGTAAGGTGCTACTGTAACATTATTCCCTGCTAGGATGGCTGGTTCCCCTTTCACAGTAATGTCATGCGATTCCACAACCACTGCTGGTAAAGACTCACAGAAAAGGGTTTGTGTTATACCATTCCTAATTTCCATTTACATTCCCTCATTGTAATGCATGATATATTTATTTCAGAACCAAGTTATTTGTATATCTGTTGTGGCTTAGTGGTAATTCATGCAGTCTATTGTGTCAATGGTCTGGGGTTCGAGACTGGCAGAGGTTTTTTTATTTTGCTGCTCAGCAGAACAAGGACTCTGCCATAGAGTGACTAAGGCACTTTTAAACAGTAGTAAGTGGGTTTGCGCGAGTTTGCGCAACGCTTAGCAAAGCGCACACATGCGCACACTCACTTAATCCCACTTACTACTGCTTAAAAGTGCTTATTCCCGCCAATCCCCACACTAATTTCTTTGAAAGAAAAGAAAATGGGGAGATAGGAAAGTGGTGAAAAAGGGGGCACAGAGAGGGAAAGACAGTAGGAAAACAAGTTCGGGATGTGCAGAACACGTGTAGGGAAGGTCCTTAGCTGCCCATATCTTTGACAGCAACAGCTGTGCATATGTTGAAAATTTGGAGTGAAATTTGAAACCTTCCACCCCTGAGAGAGGGGTGAGGACAACATAGTTTGTTGTACTGCCAATTACAATTATCAGTGTACATTTCCAATGGACTGTGTATGAAGTGGGAAGCTATGTATGGGGCGTAATTTTTTTTCAGGTACAGATTGCCCTTTTTTTTTTCTTTTTTTTTCAGGGAAGAGTGGTACGTGAGTTAGAGGAAGTACGTATATTTGGGGAGGTAGGTTGGGTAAGTAAACAGACAAGAGAAACAAGATGCATACAGGGGTGGAGTATGACACATGAGGTGGGTAAACACAATTGACAGGGACGGATGTTTGGAAATCACAAGCCCATGAGCCCACAGATGGTAACAGTGGGACTGATATCCCCAACCATGGGCAGTCACCACTGGACCTTCACAGACCCGAGGGTCGCTGTGCTGGGGGCTGCGTAGGAGGGGCAGGCTCACCCGTGAGTTGCGCCACTCTTGCCTCGAGCTGGCGTAGGGGATCAGCGACTAAATGCTGGATCTCCCTACGCACCGCAACCTGGACCCTTAAGAGGGTGATAGGAGGCCCTTCTCCACCCACGCTTGAAGGGTGTGGTGAGCCCCATCCCCTGCAGCGCTTCCACCCGAAGGTGGCAGAGGACCTATGGAGGAGGGTGGCCCAGGCTGGGCACCAGACCTGCTGGTGCCAGGTGCAACTGCCAGCTGAGGTGGGATGGGTGGGTCCGCTGGGACCGGCCTTCCCATATGTTCTGTGATTAGGTGTTTTTAATTACAACATGGACAACAGCATTCCAAGTTAGTTGTAACAGCATGTAGTAATATTCCCATTAACCCAACACACCAGGGTTACAACAGTTGAACAGCAAGCATAACACATGCATGTATTGAATGACAGTGGACATTCCAACAGCATGCAGGGATGATTGGTGGCAGCAGGCCACCAAGATTGTGGTGTTTTAACAGGGGACATGCATCAAAGTAGGTGCAGATTTAAATAACAATAGGACATATGTCCCAACAAATGTTATGAGATTACACATACCCATATACCCATTGAGGTGTGGAATTGCATTGTTTATGCACATGGAGTAGGGTGTAAAATAAAACCTCCATTAACGTCTAATTTGTACTTTAACTGTACACTACATTCCTATTGCCTGCAGGTGTATATCCCCTACATGTATTCTTACTCTAAGCAACATGCATTTGATTGCGTTATGGGTTTTGCTACTTCATGATATACCTGGCCTATATCTGACATGGTAACTGTCCAGGATGCAGATGTTACTGCTACATACTTGTATTAAATTGACTTGTTTATGTATGTGCACATCTGGATGTGTTCGCATGGCTTTTTCACTTGTTTTCTACACAAACCTACTTTTCAGGTAACACACTTAAGTTTCAGGGGAACACCTTGGCAGGCTACTCGTGTGCCAGATTTACCTATGCATGTCAGCCATTTCACAACTGTTTAGGACTGTTGCATACTTCACAGCTACTGGCACTTCCTTCATCCACTTTATATGGGACTGCACTACTGGGGGTTGTCAGCACTTACTACAACAGAGTAACATTTCTTCACTGCAAGCGTTCAACAACATTTCTGAGTAACTGGCACATACACATTGCAAGTATTATACCTTTCTTATTTACATTAAAACTCTTTTCTACAGGCTTTCTCCTATATTTGACATTACACTGCATACAGTAGACATATTCAGGAAATGTTATACCTTTATTGATCGGTTACAAGACTGTTTTACAGGCTCACTCACGTTTTATCTATGACAGTGCATGCAGAGATAGTATTCCAGACATGTTTTTGCTTTATTCATGGATTACTACACTCTATTCCTGCCTATCTGGCTTATGATATGTAACAGTGCATGCAGATGATTTATTCAGGGAAAGAATGTTTTATACTTCACAGCTACTGCCACTTCCTTCATCCACTTCCTATGGGACTGCACAACTGTGGGTTGACAGGACCTAATACAACAGTACTATTTATTATTGCAAGGGTACAACAACATTTCAAAGTAAGTGACACAGACACACTCCAAATTTTATACCTTTATTAATTACATTGAAAACTCTTTACTACAGGCTCTCTCCTTTACTTGTTATTGTAGTGCATATGGAAGACATATTCAGGACATATTATACCTTTCTTGATGGGTTACAACACTCTTTTTCAGGCCTGCTCACTTATATGTTATGCCAGTACATGCAGGGATAGTATTCCAGAATTATTTTACCTTGATTGGTGGGTTAGTACACTCAATTTCTGGCTCACTGACATTTGTTATATAACAGTACATGCAGAGGATTTTATCAGGACATTTTATTGCTGTATTATTGGGCTTTAACACTTTCTCATGCTCACTCACATATATCATGTAACAATACATGCAGAATATTTACTAACCTGCCTGGTGGCACAGCTTTAGCAGCCTATCTGCATAAGCTTTCTGATTCATAGCGCATGCACCTGCAGCTGTGGAGTAAATAAAGGGATATTGAGACATACCTATCCATTATTTAGACTATATTAGCTTATCTTACATATCTTACATATTGCATTCCATGGCTACCTACTTAGTAGTGGGGCATCCCGCATTTGACAGGCCTCCTTGATCCACTGGTTCAGCAGGTCCTGCTTCCACCTCTTCAGGTCTGCATGGTGGTGACGGACCTGCTCACCAGTCTGAGGGACTGGTGAGTTCATGAGCTAACCGGTTCCAAGCCTCCGCCTTATACTCCGTTCCTTGGAACTGGCCCTGCAGGAGTCGAGTATTATGCCAATGGACTAGGAGCCAAACCATATATCTTGACTCCTCGATGCCCCAGCGTTGCGCTCGAAAGCGTGTACCCTCTCCAACACCAGACATTCTAACTGCAGATGGGAGCTACAATCAGTTATGGCGAGTATTCCCGCCTATGTGGCTTAAATATGCCACATTTCCCGCACTTTTCTGTGATTGGTCATTTTTGAATATTCTCGGCTGACTGCAGACATGCTTAGCAATGGTTAAGCAAACATTTATTACTATATATATGTTAACAGTGGATGTTTTTCCTAAGCTGTCGTGGCTTAGTGGTTCAGTACTTTGATTATGGTGCACAGTGTCCTGTGTTCAAACCTTATCATTGTATTTTATTTTACTACTGTCCAGACAAGTTAGGGGGCATGGCTGTGTGTAAGCAACTTTGCTCTACGTTGCTCCATGTTGCGCGACAGGGCGCTGGTTGGTGAGGCGCGCACCTCCGCGCAAACCGATTGCGCTGGGTAAACTGCTATTTAGCTTTGGGCAACTTTTGCACTGGGTAAAGCGCGATTTAGCTATGATCAACTCCATTGTGCTGGGTAAAGCATGAGTTAGCTAGGGGCAACTACATTGCGCTTGGTGAAGCGCTGCTTAACTGCGGGCAATTTTATATTGGGATCCTTTAAAATATTTATTTTATTCACTGATACATTGGCCATTTCACTGCTTTTTAGTTATGTTTAAACATATCACAAAAAAGCAGAAAGGCAGAGAAAGCACGAATGCACACACCAAATAGCGTATAAACAAAAATGTTTAAACATATATGTTGGGTATTATTCCATATACTGATTCAAAAAATAAATACGAAAGGGAGTGGTGGGACTCGAACCATGAATGCCTCTTCTTTGTGCGAACGCTCTACCATTAAGCGATTGCTATTTTGTGTGATTTGTATAAACATTCTTTCTTATGCTCTTCCATGTGAGAATTGCTGACTGTAGCTAAGCAATGGGCACACACACGCACAAATATGGGCAGCTATTTTGGGTATTTAAAAAAAAAATGTTATGGTTATGCGTTTTAGATGTGTGATGGAGGTTTACATTATCAGGCAGTGAGGTGTTCATTGCAGGGACATTTGAATGGACTCGCTCTTGTTTATTTACTTCATTTTTAAACACTTGCAGGGGCATGGACATTTGGACTGCCCCCTGCTTTCTTACATGGTCCGTGTAGGACTTACGGTTGGGTCAGCGTGCCCTCATGCAAATTCATGGCATGCTGACGTCATACCGTTCAACTGCAGCCTCCGAGTAAGACTTATTAAGTCTTACACGGAGGATTCGTGAATCCGGGGGACAATGTTTTGCAAATAAGTAAAACTGTGTTCAGTATACTCTCAACTATGGAATTTTAAGAGTCAAAGTGTTCTACACGATGTTGCTTATACATTTGAGATCAGCTGGGTTTTTGACAATATTGTGAAAAATATTGATAGCTTGAATAGCAAAAATGCTGGATTTTAAATGTGACACCATATGGCTACCATGGACAAAAATGTCACTGATGACATAGACATCATTTCAACCTTAGGAAGGAGTTCTGGTTTAGCAGATAATGTGATATTTAGGGATGTCTAATGCACAAAAGTCATCACTTTTATAGCTTTAGCTTATGAAGAGATAAAGATCAAAGATGAGGATAAATGGGTTACTTTATTTAGCTAAAGCTAGTTTTGAATTAGGGTCAGTTAATATTGAAATCACACAGTGTACAACACTCCTGTTTTGATGTCAGAGGTACTCACCGAAAAGTTCCTTTGAAGAAGGTGTTATAAGATTCTTGTGGGATTCCTATGCTGTTGTGGCAACTAATTATAATTTACAGACATTAAGCATAACCAGGGTAGAATTCCTGTGTTCACATTAAGAAATGCATATTTCAGATATGAATTAAGATATCTTAGAGCAGTACAGTATAGCCATATTACCAACTCCATTATGAAGCTTATGATCATTTTCTTCTAAGGGAGTACAATACCTAGCAATGTATCCTCACCTGATGCGAGGTGAACCAGCTGTGTAGTAAGTTTACTTTATTCTGATAACTGTCATGTGAGCTAATTTTATTCTGTTGTAATGTTCCTTAGTACTACAAACTAGGCCTAAATGGCATCTGGATTTGGGTAAATATTTCAGACAATAAATTAATCATGGGAATGAATACATGGTATGACAGACTTTTTGTAGAGGTGAGCTGTATGTAAGAAACCTGGGCTATAAATGTGACATGATAAGATGTAGGTATAGAAGACATATAAAACCTGTGATGTCTAGAATGAATCCTCAAGATACAAATGGGCTGGCAATGAACTGCTCATGATCTAGGGTACTAAAAGAAGCTACTCTGTTGTCTATCATGAATTGTTGAAAAGCACAAAATATAAGCTAGAAATTAAATATTCAGCATCAAGAATGTTAACATACAAAATGAAGAGTTGTGTTCTTATTGTAGCAGATGAGGCTTAAAGTAACAGAAGGATACACCTGCCTATAGAGTGATGGAAGTTGGGGTAAATATTGGGTAGAATATGTCTATGCATAATCACCTCAGTGCTGAGTTCCCATATCTTTTATGGTCCCACATGACTTTGACAGCATGTGTGGTACAAAAAAAAAATATGGCCAGTTGTGGGACCTTCATACCTTTTAACTGTACAGATTTTTACAGAACATCTAGATTTTTGCCTTGTATATTTGGTTTGTTTCTCATAAAATTGTGGTTTTTCTAGCAAATCACTGGCAAATCACTTAGGGTTTAAGTCAGAAAATAAAGACAGCCATTTGAGTTTCAGATTTCATACCCTTCAGAAAAGCCATGCTAATTTAAAACCTGTTATTCTATCAACTTTCCAAATTTGTAAGAGCAATACTGAAAAAGTATCCCTATTTTTGGGCCTATGTCCCCCATCATTTACGACTTTGTCCAGATTTCTTGTTCTAAGAGGTTGAGAGGTATGGAGGACCTTTTGTGTGGGATTTCTCTTTTTCTGAAGATCTGTTGACACTGGGATTGTTCAATAACTTGAAGGAGGTCAGTTCAAAGTTTACAGTGAGACACCTGGATTGCATGTCAGACAGAATGATGTCAGAAATGACCCATACACGTAAGTTAGCGATGAGTAAGGCTGGATCCCCATATAAGTGCTTGTCAGGCCTCATATGTGAATTCTTGAAAGGTTGTGTATCAGAAGAGTAGTTTATGGTATAGTTCAGATTTAAGGCAAACATGTTCCTAGTCTTGCTGCTATAGGCCAGTGCCCTTATTGACATTGCCTTTAATATCTTAATGAATAATTTCACTAATTCATCCATCTAGGGGTAGTAAACAGATGGTCTTATTTGTTTATCATGTAGAATTCAACACACAGCTGTCATTACTAAATATATAACAGATTATCTTTGCTTCATTAAGATTTTCTTTGACATCCAAACCCATGTACAAAGTAATTCTAACTATGTAGCATTGGTTATCTTCAAGGAAATCAGCTCTTCAATGATTCTTGAAGCCGTTATATTTCTACATTATCAAGACTTTCACAAGTAGCGTCAAGAAATCCCTTAGGCCAAATCTTCATTTTTTTCATCTGAAAGTTTTATAATAATCTGACTTATTACAATTGCTCTACCTAGAAACATATCCTTACACTTACTGATAAGCTACTTCCTACCTTTCATGGTGTATGGAAGGGGTCTCATTTACTTTATTTCTGTCTCTGGGCCCCACCCCGTGGATACTTTTGCACGCAATCAGTATAGTTTTGCATTACACCAGGATTTAAGACCACAAATATAGCAGACTTACTGTTGTCTTTATTTGCCAGGATGAAAGATGCTGTAATTGCCTGAATTAGCTCATTTTTTATTTCAAATTGTGCATGCCAAGTGACTGTAAATTCATTTCTTACAGCTAATAAAAACACTGCATCTCTAATTTGAGAATATTTGAACCTCCACCATTATTATATGTGTAGTTCAAAACTTCCTTTACCTTAGTTATCTGCTCTTTTACCAGTGTTAGTATAGCTTTATTTGCATTTAACCTATGTGTCCCACTGTGCTAAAGTGGTGCACTTTTTCTCCTTCCCATATTTTTTTTATTATATCCAACAGGTCCTTGGCTTGATGCCCACATCTTAATGACAGATGTACTACCTGCTGTATGATAAAAAAGATATGAGGCTGTGTTTGCATTAGATTTTCCTACTTGGTTGCTGACTTTTTTCAGTACTGCTTTTAATATCTTAGTGATTCTTCCCATTAAACCTTACACCTGCAAGTGGTATACAGTGATTCTTATGTGTTTATCTCATGGCATTCAATGCACAACTGTCACCACCTAAGACACAGGATGGGCTTCTTGCTCCATCATCATCTCTTTAGATATGCCAACCCAGCGGTAAATCTAGCACTATAGTGATGGCCTTAGAATTGCATATGTACAGAGCAAAGGATTAGGGATATGTAGTGGTGGAATGTAGGATATCATACATATAATGGTCATCCCTCCCTGGCATATGCAAGGACCCTGTTACATCCATAGCTCAGGGCATATGCTCACATTTCTATGGAAAGCAGACACTGCACATAGAATGAGTATTAGAAGCAACACCCTTTTACCTCTTATTTACAAAATCTTTAACTCATTGCTTCTTAGGATACTATAGAAATTTGGGAAAGAAGAATTACTGTGTATCCTGTAAAGTATAATTGTCTTTCAGGATGCTTCCCTATACCGCTGAGAAAAGTCTAATTTTGAAAGTCCTGGGACAGATGCATATGTATAGCAAGACAGCCATGTGGCACCTGTAAACCGACATAATTTGCTAAGCATGCATAGTGAAATGGTCAGCACACTTATTAAGCTGCATTTATTAAGCATTATTTACAAAAAGTTACGAACATGTGAGATACTTTCTGTATTTACATTAATAATACAAAAATGTAGTGTGAAAGTGTTACGTGTGGGTGGTGTATGCAAGCTGTGGATATTAGTAAAAAAATATATATATATTAAAACAATGGTGGGCAGTATGAAGACATTTACAGATATAAATCTGTTTTTGGTAAAGTAGTTATGATGTCAGCTATATTTTCATAAGTGCATTAATTTCATAAATGCTGTATGAACCACAGGTGGCTCAACTGGGGCCATCTTCTATAAAACAGTAAAGCACATGATATTGCAACCGATACTTCTTATCTAAACACACATGATTTTGAAGATAAATATTGCTTTGAAACATTGTGAAAATATTATATGCATAATTTACATAGATTCTGCAATATCAGAATGCAGCAATATGTTTCCCTCTAGTCCTATATCATTAGAAAGATCTCAAAAAATTGAATAGTTCTCTCACTGATATATTGGCTCTTCCTTGCACACTTACAGAGATAAAGATCTATGTTTGACATTAATATGGGTCTATATTAGAACACCGAACATTCAAAATTTCGAGTGTTCTAATATCGACCTGTTTTCAGCGAATGCTGAAAATATCGAAGAAACAGAAAACCAAATGATTTTCCTAGGGAAAGAATCCGGTTGTCCATTTCTGTTGCTTCAGTATTTTCAGCGCTGTGGTGGAAAGTTACAGGTCGGGTTCAGGTAAGTGTGTGATTGTGTGGACGTGAGGGTTAGGGTGGGTTAGGTGAGTTAGGGTTAGAGCGCGGGTTAGGTAAGTGTGCGATTGTGTGGACGTGAGGATTAGGGCGGGGTAGGTGAGTTAGGGTTAGGGCACAGGTGAGGTCACTGTGTGATAGTGATGGACCTTAGGGTTAGGGTTTGCGTTAAGATAATTGAATAGTTAGTGGTGTATTTATAGTTTAGTGTAGGGTTAGGTGTAAGAGTTTAGGTGTATGTGTGTGGATTGCTGTTTGTTTGGTGTGCTTGTGTTGTGTGTATGTGTTTTGGAACAGCAAATTTTTTCCCTAGGAAAAAATTCACTATTCTGAATGTTCGATGTTTTAAATTTTCGATTCATAGGGTTCAATATTAGAACACTCGACATTTTGAATGTTCAGTGTTCTAATATAGACCCCATAACACTAGTCATTTTTGGCATATAAAATAACATTTTTCTTTCATAAATTTGCAGTATAAATTCAACATATACAGACATACCTTTGGTACTAATACCAGTTTGTAGGTCATTTTCTACCAAACAACTTTCATATTTTACATTTTTTGAAAACTCACATAATTTATTTGATGTGGTGTCAGTAGAGATTTTTGGAGAAAAGCTTTCAGGAAGTAGTTAGAAGACTTGGGAAATAAAGAGATTAATTAGCCTCCTGATGCACAGTAATGAATGAGTTAATCATGGAAACAAGAAAATAAATTATTAGCTGTTACGTGGGACTTGAACCTAAATGCTGGCATGACTGGATAGATAGATGTTAAGTTTTCCCTTAAAATAACATTTGTCTTCCAGTTAAAAAAAACCCTAATAAGCTTCTTAAATTTTGTTGGTCACTTTTGAAAGCATCATTGCTTTACAATTTATTTAATTTCTGATTATACAACTCATGTTAATGTCGCAAGTTGTTGTTGTTTGTCTTTCAGCTTTTCCTGGTAAGGGGTCGCCACAGCGGAACTCCAGTCCGCTAATGATTGGCAGTAGATTTTTATGAAATGCCTAGGTGCCAGCTCGACGCCCAACCTTCAACGAAGGCACGCCCATTTACGCACGCATGTCTTTCGAATGCTACCCAACCGCGGGAAGGACATGCAGACTCCACACAGAAGGCACTCCCAAGCCCAGCCAAGAATTGAACGGGAGAACCTCTTGCTGTGAGGTAACAACGCTACCACCGTACCACCGTGGCATCATGTTAATGTCGCAAGTCATTTTGCAAAAAAGCAAAACAAAAAAAATAACAAAAAAGGGAGATTATAATGTGTACTTTGATTTTTTTTTTGTGTCACAATTTGCTGTTTATTTTCCTATAACCTTGCCTACAAGATCATGGTAAGTACCAGTCAATGATTAACATACAACTGCAAAGCATTATGGGAAAACAAAGCTAGTTACATCTTTAGAGGGGAAGTTTCTTACTACATTGTGGTTTTACTACTAAATCATCATGTGTTAATTTTCAATACAAGGTATTCCACCTGCAAGAACTGTTTGACAACTTGTTTTTCTAGGAAGCAAGAAACTACTACTGATTCATTTAGCAGGAAAATACAGTAGCTAATTCATTGATTTAGCTAGTGAAGCATTGTGGGTTCAGTCTTTCATGATGTCAGAGCAAGGAGGTCATCTCTGAGAAAAACAGTCAAAGGGTTGCCCTTATCAACAAAATAAAATACAAAAATGCCACTCTTTTTGCATCATAAACAGTATAAATTGGCATTGTATATAGCAAGGAAGTTATATCCAGCTCCAAAGATCGCTTTACTATCATAAAGCTGAAGTGCACTTAATCAAAAATGGAAGTTTCTAATGCATAAAGCATAAATGCCATACCTCATTATTTTTAAAATTTGTTTTAATGAAGGAATGGACTCATTCTGTAATGAGAGGTCGATGTTATGCAACATGGCATACATCTGCTGCTGTGTTTTGCTTGCACATCAGGTGTTTTTTGGCTGAGTCATGATTTAACAATTGAATTAAATTATGAAGAAAGTGAATGTAGACCTTTGCGTTACATAGCTTTCACCATTTCATATATTTGGAACTTCAAAATGTGGTGATGCAATACATTCTTTTTTAAAACTATGTTCTGTGATTCAGTAATATGATAATAAACCTCAAAAATTTATTATGTACACTTGCTGAACAATATGACCAATACACTTTAAAGACAAATAACATGCATACATGCAGGAAATCATTTATCTTGGGCATTGTTTGAGTCATAGAGATAGGAAAAGAAAGCATAAGCTATTAAGTGGACTCAAACTCGTGGTCTCCAGTATTCTATAATGGCATCACTCCTGCTGGTCTAACAACAGGATCTAAGTAAAGAAGTGCTGAGTCTGCCATTTTTCCTTTGAGCTAGAAAACAGCTACCATGGTGATAAAGGAAAACTGCGCGCACACGCACACGCGCACACACACACACACACATGCAAAGAAAGTCTTATTTTTAGGTATTGTTTAAATCATGTTGATATGAAAGAAAATATTAACTTTTATTTGAGGTTTGAAGCCAAGGCCTTCAGCATTTGGTGTGACTGCCACAGGACTAAAAAAGCCTCTAGCTAAATGGGTTTTGAATTTCCCTTAAAACCCTTTTTTTCCTTTTAGGAAAAAAACACCCAGGCATTGTGACTAAGGTAAAATTATATGCACACAAATGCAGAGAAAGTTGTCTGCTTAAGCAGAGTTTGAATCAAGGAACCATTCACTTCTCTTGGGACTCAAACCCAAAACCTCCAGCATGCGATGCAGGTCACAGTACCTCTTGTCATCAAGTGTTCAGTTCTCCCTTAAAGAATCTTTTTTCTTTCAGCTAGAAACCCACTAGAGTTATAATTAAAGTCAAATTACAGATTAAATCTTCTGCTTTTAGTCATTGTATTAATTATGGACATATAAACTCTTATTGGGATTCAAGCAGCTACCTTCCAACATCTTATGATAGTGCTACTACCCTAGATCTAATAAGCACTCTAGGCAAACAAGTGTTTAGTGTTCCCTTAAAAAATAATACCGTGTGGCCATTATTATTCCAGTCAGGCATATGAGATGTACACAGTCACCTGTAATGACAGTTTCTAGGTATGATGCAGTCTGTGGATAAATGTGGCTTACCCTGCTTTTCTTTGATTTCAACGATCACTGATCTAGGTCAGCAAGAATACTGTTATCCAGTGTATTGAACAATTAGAGGCATCACTGGTTCAATTAGTGCCCTGTGTTGGTCTCACAAAGTTGAGCCACAACCCCTCAGCTTTTAAGTGAAGAGCAAATAAAAAAAAGTCCATTCCTTCTCCTTCCACTAGTGCACCAGTCAGGCGGCTAGATACATCATTCCTCCCAAATGTCATCCACATTTTATTTTATGAAAAAAAAAATCTTTATTTCTTTTAGTTTGAAGCAAATTGCTTGATACAAATGTACAAAGCAGTTACTACAGTTTATATCTTGCACAGAGTACTATACACTAAGTTTTAATTAAAAAAAAAGAAAGAAAATGTGTGTACTTTTCAGCTGTAACAAACTACTTGCAACAAACAGCTGCAATAATTTATACTTTGCACTGTGTGCTATAGTGCTCAGGTCTTAGATAAGAAAAAGATGTTTTAAGCTGTAGAAAACTACTTGCAACATTGTAGTAAGTAGTTTGCTGCAGTTTAACCTACACAAGGAGTGTTACAGTGCTTTAAAGACATGCAGTGCATGGAGCACTATAGTGCTCAGGTTTTACTTAAAAATGTTTTAAACAGTACCAAACAGTTTGGTACAGTTTAGACCTCAGAAGGAATGTTACAGCACTCAAGTTTGACTGTACAGGCAATACTGGCTTTTAAAAGCCAGTATGAATTAAAGAGCAATCAGGATCAGCCAACCACACCCCTAAGCACTTTGCACCAAGGACAGTTGCCACCTTTACCCTGCCCTACTTATGCTTCTGAAAATAATCATTACTGTAACATATACATGTATGTGTGTATGAGGGAAATGCTACATTGTATCTATGGGTATCAAGTTGTCCATAACTTCTTTCTCTTTCCATCATAGTTGAACTTCAGTACTATACACAATAAGTGGCTATCTGTGGTGGTCTGGGCATATTGTGCATGAAAGTTATTAATCACTGGCACATACACACTGATGTCCCTCTCACCAGGCTGGATAAGGAAAAGGTCACCAGTCAACTGTCTGTCAGGTGCCAGGATATGCCATATCACACATGCACTCAAGTCTCTCAACAACAGGTACTATTATGACTCCATCATAATCAGTGTTGGTGTGAATGACTTGAGATTTACCTCTCTGAACTATATGAAGAGAGAAATGTCTGAGTTCTCAGACTATGTGTCTCAGGCAGGTATGTCCTTAGCATTAAGCAGCATTGTTTCCTTCACCTAGGATGATGCCTCAATACAAACAGAAAATGATTGATTCAATATTGGCTTAGCTTCTGTTGTCATTCTAAGGGGCTCCATTATGTGTCAGCCTGGGATGACATGATTGACAGACCTCGATGCTTTGCCAGAGATGGTCTTCATCTGTCACCCCTGAGTTTTCGTCTATTGGCTAAGGCTCTTGCCACCCCCATAGTGCCTTTTTTTTGGCAGAATCTCAGGAATAAATTTTCCAATGTAAAAACTCCATCTAAAAACAACCTCAAGCTTATGCTTCTAAAAGCTAGGAGTTTCAACAGCAAACTGCACTCACTGGAAGCTGACCTCACCTTGGAAGACACCGATATTTGTGCAGTCACGGAGACCTGGTTTATGGCTGTGGACAGCACCCCAGCCATACTGGGTTACACCTCCTTCCACACGTTCAGACCGCAAACTGAAGGTGTGAAAGCTAAAGGAGGTAGTGTATCAATATTCATTAAAGATAAATACACCTCCAGACTGGTTAAACACTATGAGTCCCTGGAGACACTTAAGGTGTAATTAACTGTTGGCAGAACACCTATTCAAGTCATAGCCAGCTACAAGACCCCCTTCCATGAATCAGGACACCCACTCTGTCAGTTTGGCTCTACTTGAGTCCATCAAGATACATCTAAACATCATGGTTTTGGGCAACTTTAACTGCCCAGTCATTGACTGGATAAATTACTCATGCTCAAACTCATTTGCCCAAAGGTTCCTTGTTTCAACATCCTGGATCTGGTGCTCACCAATATAGGAGACCACTGCAGCACCCCCACTGTGAGGTCCTCCCTGGTGAGATCTGACCACAAATTGGACTCATTCAAAGTAAATATCATACCTACCCCCCTCCCCCCAGCAGCAACTAAACTAAAAAACTTCTCCAAAGCAGATTATAACCTCTTATGGGATGATATAAATACCTTCACTGCACCTCCTCCCTCAGATGGAACTGACAACTATGCTGAGCTCTACACCAATGCTTTATACAAACACCTGTATAACTTGCATTGCCATACCTGATAGGACCAAAACAAGCTCCTCAAGGAAGAGCAAACCTGTCTGGTGCACAACCACCATTAACATGCTTTACAATAAGAGGAAGAATTTTCTGTCTAAGAGTAAGAGGCAGTAAGCCCCCCTAAACTGGAAACACTCCCTCCTCAGCTTAAACAAGCAAATAAGACTTCTTGTGAAGTCCTCCAAAACAAACTATGAGTCCAAATTACCTTCTTCAGCAAACGACAACCACAAGACATTTTACAGTTGCATCCATAACCTAAAAGGAAAGGCTCAGATCTGTGCAGAACTCGTAGTTAATGATACCACATATACTGAGCCTGTGGAGATACCTTAACTGTTGGCCGACAGGTTCTGAGAAAACTTCAAACCCCAGAACCTGCCACATGTATCCCAAGACATCCCCACCACCTGTACTCTACTCTGTATCTCTAAAAGCAGGTTGTAAATGCCCTCTCTAAGGCCAAAACTACAGCATTAATGGGAACGGATAATATCCCAGGCTGCATCCTACATGGGTTCCAACATGAATTAGCAACACTATTGGGTACTCTTTTAAATCATAGTCTAACCACTGGCTTCATACCAGCTGAATGGAAAACAGAGACCATTGTTCCCTTGCACAAAGGTGGTGCTTCCACTGACCCCAGGAACTATAGACCCATTAGCCTGACTAGCCTTATCTGCAAGGCAATGGATTGAATCATTATGGACCTTATCAACAAAGATATAGGTAATCACCAGACACTTGACCCTACTCAGTTTGGATTTGTCAAAGGGAGATCATGCCTGTTAAACCTTCTGGACTTCTTCAAGACAGTCAACAAGGACCTGGATGAGAGGAAATATGTTCATAGAGCCTACCTTGACTTAGCCAAGGCACTTGACACTATACCCCACTCAAGCATCATTGACAAACTCACCCAACCAGCCATCAGACCTTATATCATTAGATGGGTTGCTAATTGCCTCATTTATAGAACTCATATAGTCAAAATATAGGAATCTGCCTCCAGCAACAGATCTGTAACCAGTGGTGTTCCATAGAGATCAGTCATGGGACCTCTTCTGTTTGGAATCTATTTATCTGAAGTACAAGCAAAAACTAAAGGTCTGTAGCCAACAAAGTTTCCTGATGACTGCAAACTGGGAGCAGTCATAGAATCTCCAAATGATGTCAACATCCTGCAAGAGGGTCTTACACAAACAACTGATTGGTGCCAAAGTCATGACCTTAAACTCAATGCAAAAAAGTATTATCATTCCTTTCGGTAAAAGCAATTTTCCTGCTAACTACCACATCAATAGTAACACCTTATGTACGCACTCAGTGGTGAGGGACCTGGGCACACAGGTTGACATCAACCTCACCTTTGACCTCCATGTCTCCACAGTGGTAAGAAGGGCATTCTATATTGCTCATCTCATAAATAAGGGCATTGCCTCCAGAAAGAAAAAAGAAGTTATAACCTCCCTGTACTCTTCCCTCATCAGGCCAATAATTGACTACAACGCCCCTTTTGGTATGTACCTTTCTAAGCACCCATAGCAACTGAAGAAACCACAAAGGTTCCTCACAAGGAAAATTCAAGTTCTTCACCATCTGTCCTATGGGGATCATCTGAAATCACTGTCACTTTATTCTGTTTTATAAAGACTACTCAGAGGTGATCGCTGCCTTGCATATAAGGCACTCTCTGACCCTGCGTTATAGGAAATGTTTCATATCCAAATGTCAAATGTTACACAAGCTACTCACTCTAAAGACCTTAACCTGATATGTGACATTAATAAAAACCTGTGGGGGGGGCAGATTTGTCTCCCAGAGATCAATACACCTTTGGAACAGACTCCCACTTCATGTGAAACACAGTGCCTCATTGGCTCTCTTCAAATGCAATCTGGACAATAGGATGGGTGACTATAAATTCACCCCGGGGGTTCCACCTGTGTCCCTCTTGGACAGGGGCAATATATGCTGATTGTGGAAATATGGGTAAGAACTTGGCTAGGCTTGTAAGGACCCTAGGGCCATTAGCCTAGTAACTTCCTATGATCCTATAATTAGCATAGTGAATAGTATTGCAAACTCGTAATTCTTGGTTCTCTGGTTCAGTTCTTGGAGGGAACACATGGGTAAGTGCAATTTCCCTGGTAGGTGCTAGGGGAAACTATTTACCATGCATGAAAGGAAGAGCCAGGGCTTCTTGTAGACAACATCCTTTAAAGATGCAAGGTATGACCAGTGATCATAGCTCACCATGTTTCTTCTTCAGATCCACAAGCCATGTGTCTGCAAGGTGAATGTATGTTTAAATAGAAACCCCTTGAACCACCCTAATGGATGTCTAAATGACAGCCCTCCTAGATGACTGTGATGGGGAATTAATAAGCCAATTATATATTGGCTCTGTATAAAAACACAGTTAGGAGAAGACCTTTAATCTGTGTTAATATAATGACACTGAAGGCAGACTGAAACTCAGCTTTAACTAGAGATGGCACCATTACTGTACTAAGATGCTTCTGGAGTACTGGTTCCATCACTAAATGGAAGTAAATTATGCATTTCTATTTCAATCACAAAGACTTTGTAAGAGAGAGGTAGTGAAGATGATTAGGTATTCAAAGACTGGAAGGCTAGGGGTCTAGATGAATAATCCACTATAGGCCTCCAAATCAAGAAGCAATTTATAGAAGTGTTTAATAATATTACAAGGAAGAGCAAATGGTCAAAATCAATGCATGGGATGGTTTTGGTTTTATATAAAAGGAAGATGAAAAACATGTATCCAGAAAATATAGACATCTTTTTATTATTTAATGAAAATGCTAAAATATTTTGGTAGAATACTAGAAAAAAAGTTAAGGGATGTAGTTTCCAGTGGTGGGGATTATTAAAGAGAGGTGATCTGTGTATCACTGAAGAATATTGCTGAATTTTATAAAGTGGATAGAAATGAGAATGGAGGGGGAAGAACATGGGTGTTTTTTAATGAAATACAAAATACTTTTAATAGCCTACAATGAGTTTGTATATGATATTCTGGGAAGGTGGCTTAAGGGGATGAATAATACATGAGACCATGGATAAGGGGTTTGCTAAGAAAGGGAAAATGTTTTAAAATCTTTTTGACTCCCAGAAAATGACTATGGACTACCACCAGCTTCTTTCCTTATTCACTGTGTCTGTCAAAGTTGATGTAACTCCCCCATAGGCACTAAGCCTGCATCTGGGCCAGTGAAGAGATTAAGGACTTTTGTGCAGTTTTCCATTATACTCTAACATTTTCCCCTTCCTCACCATACATACTCTCAGAATGTGGAAGGGGGGCATACAATGATGGTATAGTGTCCTGTCTCTGCTGCAACTCAGCTAATAGCCCACACCTAATTGACTACAATGACAATATTCCCTTGTTTGTTCCTAGCCTCCACAAGGGATCAACTACTAAGAGCTGTCCAGCACATCAGATGCTTCCCCTGCTGTTTGCAATCAGTTTGCAATCAGGTTACATGGGCAGTAATCAGGATTATATCCCTTAATACTGGCTAAGGGAAGGTCAGACAGATGGTGGCTTTAGGCAGGGGGACGAGGTAAGTATATCCACTCTCCCTGAGTTTACTTTTGATATGTAGAGAGTTTTATAATGAGGATAGGGATTATGATAAGTAAAAGGGTGGAATTCATGGCAGAGATGAGGTAGTGCACATTGTTTTGCAGATGATAGAATAATTTTATATGAGGATGGAGACATCTTTTGTAAACTTGGGTTGGCTTTAGAACTTAAATTTCACCTGAAAAAGCCACAGTGAGTGTGGGTGAGGTGGAGCAGAGCTATGTTTACCTGGGTCTGATGGGAAAGATAAATTCCTAGGGCACAAGGTGTATGGTGCAGTGGAGAAAATGAGAAGGAATTGAGAAGAGGTAAAGGAGAAATTTGAAGATTAATGTATTGTTGGTCAACAGGGTGTTAATACTGAGATTGAGAATAGAATTATTTACATCCTTAATCCTTCTGCCTTTGATATGTACACATACATATACATTGCACACACACACGCACACACACACACACACACACACACACACACACACACACACACACACACACACACACACAGAGTGTGCATACTGTGTGTGTGTGTGTGTGTGTGTGTGTGTGTGTGTGTGTGTAGGCATATAGGAGTCAGTCCATAGGAAAAGGTCATTTGGGTAGTGCAAAGTGTATCTAAAAGGTTTGCATGATGGGATAAGAAAAGTTAAGTGGTAGAAGAGAGAATGGAAAAGTCAAGAAGAGAGACAGAGGGTAGGGGGTGCCAGATATGATAAGATGTGGCAACAATAAATCTGGCTCAAAAATTGAGGGAGTGAAAAGTGAGTGTTTGAGATGGGTAACATGGAAGTGAAATAAGTAGGGGTGGAGTATTTAATGAGATAAAAAGGATATTTATATAAGCATATGGATATCTATGCAAAAATGAGGGTGCATGGAGTAAGTATATCTGAATTTCCTTTAGAGAGTTTATCCATGAGGAGGAGTAGGGTGTGGAGGAAAAATGTAAGGGCCTGGTATCAAAGTGGATAAAAAAGGGTAAATGATGTGGTTAGAGAGGGGCAGGGAGATGGGGCTGAAGTTTATGAAATTGAATGAGATTAATGTAAAATTTGAGATAGGAAAGAGGTGGCAATTTTAAGGAGGGTTGGCGAAACAAATAGGGGAAGAGATTAAAGGGAGAGAAGTAAAGGGAAATTTAGAGGATACAAGTTATATACTAGGGAAGAATAAAATGGGGAAGAGGTCAGAAGGGTAGAATGGGCTGATTTATAAAAGTCTTTGCAGGAATAGGGTAGAATAGAGTGGAGAAGTTGAGGGAAAGCTGGGATTAGGAAGATCTAATACAGAGAGAGGTGGAGTTTTGAGAGGTGGTATGGGAGACTATAAGAAAGGTGGCCTCTTGTGAACCAGTAGGGGATGTACATTGGGATGTACATTTGGAGATTTTGTAATACAAAAAATAAGAAAACAAAAATTAAAAGATGAAGAGGATTAGTGATGGAGAAGTTAAAGAAATAGAAACTGAGGTTATGGATTACATGTGAAGTGAAGGCTTTAGTGTAAAAAAATCTAACTCGGATAACATCACAGCAGGATAGAGCAATGGATCCCCATATTAAGAACAAACCAGTGGAGTGAGAAACATCTGATCAATTGCCATATGAAGATATTTTGGAGCCTTCCATAGGAAACCAGTACAAAAGTCAGTTGGAATTGCACAGCAAGGAAAGGAACAGCAAACTGTGGCAACCCTGATGCAGTCAATGTTGTGGAATGATAGGCCAGTAAGTTCTGATATGAAAGAGAAATGGATGACACAGGATGAAACTGAAGAGAATGTGGCACAGGAAGATGTTCTGGAACTTTCTGTAGAATGCTCGCAGGAAATAGAGAATAAAGAATGTGATCTCAGTTTAGAAGAAAATGATCTGAGATAAGACTTGCTTAATTTAATAGACATAGACAGACATATTAAGATCAATGAAAAAAACAGACAGCAGAAAGTCAATACAACGGAAAAACTTAGAAGTTTGTAAAACAACTGAATACAGTAATTAGGACTGTTCATAGAAATTCAAACAATATAACAGAAGTTAATAGGCTATGTTTCTGTGCAGGTAAATTAATAACGTTTTACCAGAAAACACAGGGCATTAAGGGAAAGGAAGGGGAGAAATCAAATGCCATTACAGAAATATGAAATAGGGAAAAACTGTAAAGCAATTAAGACAAGAAGTATCACTTTAGAAGAGTAAAGAAGAGGGGAACAGATCACCAAAAATACTCAGAAAGACATATCTGATAAAAGCAGTGCACAGTATCAGAGCAGATTAGGATTTTTTGTGCACTATCAAAAATAATAAATTAAAAATATCAGCAAAAAAACTTAGAAGATATGCAGATAAATACAAAGGAAAAGAACAAATAAGCAATTTGTTGATGACCCAAAAAGTTTAACAGAAAATTAGGTCAACAAGGCAAAAGGAATTGAATTACCACCCCAAAAAAAAAAAACTAGATACATTTTGGATAAATATCTGTGAAGATCCTGTGGAACATAATAAAGATGTCGAATGGATCGAAGAAGTAAAAGAAAGAGTAAGAGGTTTAAATATACAGGATATGAAATGGGATGAAGTAACGACTAGGGAGATTGAAACAAAGTTAAGAAAAGCTCCTAACTGGAAAACCCTAGACCCAGATGCAGTACCTAACATCTGGATAAACGTATTAACATCTTTACATGAAGATTTAATCATGAGTAAAAACTAATTATATGCACACCCCAAACAGACGCCAACCTGATTAACAACAGGAAAAACAATATTCCTACTTGAGCGAACCTGCAAGCTATCCTAAAATTTTAGACCAATAATTTGCTTTCCTATGACATATAAACTATACACTGGAATTCATGCCAGCAGAGTTCATAGTCATTTAGAAGAAAACTCAATCATGGCAATAGAACAGAAGGGTAACAAAAGAAAGTCATATGGAATAAAGGATCATTTGTTATTAAAGTCATAATAGAGAGCTATAAAAAGGGGAAGAATCTAAGTATGGCATGGCTAGACTACAAAAAAAACATTTGATAGCATTCCACATTCATGGATAAAAGAGTACTTAAAATGTATAAGATACACCCTACACTGATCAATTACATTACAGTGATCATGAAACAGTAGCAAACCATTTTGCAGTTAAACCATGATAAAGCACAAATTATTATTCCAGGGATAAAAATTCAAAGGGGCATCAAAGCAACTCTTTTGTCTTGCCCTAAAACCATTAAGCTGTCTACTTAACAGATTAGGTCATGGCTACCGTTTAGCTCCCAGAAAACAACAAAGTGTAAGAACTTCTCATCTTCTTTTTGTGGATGATATAAAACTGTGTAGTTCATTAGATGAGGAAGTAAACCACAACTGCAAGTGTTCAAAACTTTTTCAGATGACAGAAGACTGTCATTTGGTCTTGATAAATGTGTAAAAGCAACCTTTAAAGCAGGAAAGCTACAGCACCAAAAATCATCAGCCTGGGACAGGGATATGATATAAAAGAGCTTGTATTGATGAAGGATAAACAATAAAACATGAACAAATGTGAATAAAGCTTCATAAGGAACATTAAAGAAGACTAAAATTAATACTGAAAACAGCTCTGACATCTAGGATCAAAGTCCAAGCTATAAACCCATTTGTTCTCCCTGTCCTATCTTACAGTTTTGGAGTGATTGACTGCCCCCAAAAGGTGTTGAATTAGTTGGCTAGGAAAACAAGAAGGATGTTCATGCTTATCAAATGATTTATGAAAATCAGTGTATACCAAAACTATATATTCCCCGTTCTGAGGGAGGTATGGGCTTCCTCGAAATTGATTACATGTATAGATCTGCAATCTTAGGACTGTATATATATATATCTGCTGACCTCAAAAGACCAAAACATAGTGAAAGTTTTAAAACATGAGGAGAATAAATCTAAGAGTTTAGCAGAAGCATATCAGTACCAAGTGGGAATGGAAATCAAACCAGAAGTAGATAATAATCAGACAGCAACTGAATGTGCCAAAAAATAAGAAAGAATTTAAGGTGAAGGATCAGATGAGAAGGCAAGAAATGTGGAAATTGCTAAATATAGTTGCAAATATAGAAAACTCTTGGAATAACCTCATGTTGCTCAGAATCAAATGCAGGAATGGTTAAGGAGAGGTTAATACTGGCAGCCCAAGATAGTGGACTGTGTACACTTTGGTTTACAAAGCCCATTGAGCATTTTTATTTTATTTTTTTTTTTTTCATTTGTTAACCTAGATAGTCTGACTGGACAAGGTCCATTTACAGCAGAGGCCTGGGGAGAAAAGCTCCACTAATAACAAAAATATCATACAGACAAAAATATAGCACAGAAAACATACATAATAACAAAAGGTGAGTTAAAACCCTCATAATAAACATGAATTAATGCAAATCTGGAGATCAGTTATTAGATCTTGCTAACTGTGACATGTCTACAGTAGGTAAGACTAGGAAGGAAGCTAAGAGAAGAAAGCAGTGATAATTAAGTAATACATGGACATAGCCAGGTCTTCATAAGATGTGATTTAAGTGAGATTTTGAAGTCCATGGAAGTGGAGGCAGAAGTAATGGTGGGGGGATTATTCCAGGTTTTACCTATGGTGTGCAAGAATACTGCTTTCCCTGCACTGTTATTAGCCCTAGAGATACAGAGGAGAGATTTGTCAGACGAACGGAGAGGACGATTAGCAGAGTAGTGAGACAGTAGTTGATTTAGTGCTGGAGTTTTGTCAGGGTACTTCAGGATGTTGAAGGCGATGACTAGCTGGTGGTAGCTAAGTAACTGAGGAAGTTGTAGCCATTGTAGGTCCCTTCGTGCTTGACAATGATGGGTTCTGAAGGTGGAGTTGTTAGCAAACTTGGCAATTTTGTTATAATGTGATTCAAATTTCTCAAGATTAGTTTTTCTAGTCTAGGTCAAAATTGGTGCCGCATACATTAGAGTGGACAATAGGTGATTTTGGGCTAGGGTGATCTGTGCTTTATCTGTAAAGAATTTCTTGTGTCTGTAAAGAGTTCATATTTTTTTCTGCACCTTTTTGATGGTTTGAGCAATATGGACATCAAAGAAAAAAAATGTGTCTATTTCTACACCTAGGAGTTTAGTATGGGCAGAAGAAGAAGAGATGACAGTGCCATTTTTGGAAGTGATAGAGAAGGAAATAGGAGTGTCTTTAGATTTATTAGGGGTGAACAGGAGTAATTTAGTCTTGTTGGAGTTTAGGATAAGTTGGATATAAGTAAGCCATCTTTCCACAGAGCTAAAGGATTCTTGGGTGAGCTGTAGTAGGGTGGCAAGGGACTGAGCAGATAAGCATTGAGTCATCTGCATACTGTATAAGTGTGGCTTGCTGGGTGGAGGTATGTAGATTGTTTGTAAAAATAGAGAAAAGAAGTGGGCCCAACTGAGCCTTGTGATCCACCTATGGTAGTTGGAAGTAGAGGAGATAGCACACCTTACCATTGAACAGATTGATGTCTGTCTGAGAGGTAGTTTTTGAAGCAGGAGATAGCAGAAGGGCCAAAGAATAGGGAGGCTAGAGTATCTATTAGTATTGGGTGTCAGACCATGTTGAAAGCTTTGGAGAGATCTAAGAAAATAGCAGATACACAATTATTGTCATTTCTGTGTTGGTTAACCAGACTGGTAAAAGAGAGAACAGCAGTAGTTGTGCTGTGGTATGGGCGGAAGCCATGTTGTGTGGTGGAGAGGAGATTATGTGTGTTCAGAAATTGCAACATGTGGGAGAAACAGACAACTGTAGGTTTTGTAAATCAGACCTGGAAACAGTCACATATCTTGTTGCTGGTTTTGATATACTAATGGCAGAAGGACTGTATACTGAAAGGTATAATAATGTGGCAAGACTGTTGCATTGGGGATTGTGCAAACATTATAATATTGAAGTAGTTGAAAAACATTGAAAACATGAGCCACAAAGAATTACATAAAATTATAAAGTTTCTGTCACATGGGATCATCCATTACCAACAGTTCATAAAATAAAATCGATGTGAGAAAATCAGATATAGTAGTCCATGAAAAGAAGACAAAAGCAGCACTGATCACTGAAATTGCTACACCCAGAAACTTCAGTGTCTTTCATACAAAGAGACACAAAGTCATAAAATACCAGGATTTGCAGGCAGAAATGAGGGCAATATGGAAGAAAGGTACCCAGATAGTTCCAATAGTAGTAGGAGAAATGGATCTAATAAAAATTAATTTACTATCATACTTTGATATGTTACCAGTACATATAACTCCATATGAATTATAGAAGGGGTCATTACTGGGCACATTGCAGGTGCTGCAAAGAACACTTCTGGCTAACATCAAAGATTAAAACAATACTTATTTCATGAACTGTAATCATACTTTGACTTAGGAAAGGGGTCCATTCCCATCATGGTATTAAAAACCCAAAAGGCTTGGAGAAATTAAAAGAGAAATTTTCATGTAGATGGTATGGAACACTGGCTAGAGTGAGAAAGTAAGGGTGACAGATGACAAATGTTAAAGATGTGGATAGAAGATGGTTGGCCTTATAAATATTTGCTGGAAATATAGGGTAGGATTGTAGGGTAGGATAATACAGAAGATGTGTGCAGTCTCAATGGAGTAGAGGAAGGTTTATAGAAAATGAGTTAGGGTGACCTGAGCCTTTTGTCTTCGTTGGATAGAGCTAGAAAGAACTAGATGGCAGAGGAAACAGAAACAGGAATGTTCATTAATAGTAACAGAGGTGATGAGGGGAAGAGTGCAAGGGAGGGAAGGAGAAGAATCAAAACTCTGGGAAAGGCTGAGATGAGTGAAGAACTGGGTACTGAATATAAGGTTAAACGCTAGTAGGACCAGGAAATATATGGCAAAGAGATGGAGGAAAATAGGTGGAGTAGTGAATATAAAGAATTATGAGAGGATTATGGTGACAGCATACAATGTTAAAACTGGAGTGGGGAGGGAGAATGGGATGTATGGGAAAAAGCAGAATGTGGAGGAAGGCTGAATAAATCATATGGGTATGACTGACTGGATTATTGAAAAGTGTTTTGTTTTTCATTACCAAGTGGTTAATAACTCATTCTTCTATTTTATCTATTTTTTAATCTATATCATTTACTTATATGTTGGAATATACTATATTGTGTATAAAAGGATATCAAAATGGGAAACTGAAAAATAGGAGAGCAGTCATGATGGTAAAATCTGAGTGACCACTCTCCAATATAGGTACTTATACATACATCCCACTTATCTAAACCACATAGATACATAACCTGTTGTAAATTATCCAAATTCAGCCCAGAAACTTTTAATAATCACTTAGAATAAATTGGAGCTTCCTCAACCAGCTCCCACTTGATGAAGCAGTTCAAGTTTTTAACTCAACCTTCCTAAATATCTTAAACTCACTAGTCCCATTACAGAAAGTAAGGATAAAAGCTACTATATCCCCTTGGCTACTTACACTCTTATGGCAGCCAGAGACTGAGCCTGGAAAAATTGGACCCAAACTAAACTACCAGCAGATCTGCAAAAGTATAAAGAATTGAGAAATAAGACAAACAAGTATGGATAAAGATAAAAAAGACTTCTACTATAACCCTCCAGCTGCCTTAAAATCAGATCCAAAAAAATTCTGGAATGCCATAAACCAAATACTTCATCCTGGTAATCCTACTTCACCTAATCCATCTCCTGACAAATCTCCCAAAGAGACTGCTAACACCTTCAGTGCCTATTTCATGTAGTCAATAGTCAAACTTTTCAATCCTAACCTAAAATACTCCAGTAACAATGTTCCAAATTGCTTGGAACCTCCACCCACAGCCAACTCTGCAAACTCTTTTTTCCTTAAAGCAGTCCCTACTGCTTACATCAAAACCCTTCTTTCCAAACTAAAACCATGCTCTGTTTCTGTTGACAGTATCCCATCTTACTTTCTTCAGATAGCTGCTCCCTCTGTTGCTTTGCAAGTATCTATTTTAATCAACCATTCTATCTCTGAAGTTAAAGTACCTGCTATCTGGAAACAATTCTTCACCATACCTATTCACAAAGGTGGCAATTCCACAGAACTCTCAAACTTCAGACAAATAGCTATCCTCTCCCCTCTGTCTAAAGTCTTAGAAAAATGTATACATACACAAGTAATTCAATATCTTATACAGGGCACACTCCTCACTCCCACTCAGCAGGGTTTCCGACCCAAACATAGTACCACTACAGCTCTACTTTCCTTTCTCAAAACCATTTCTATAGCTAGAGATAATCATAAACTTATCTCATGCTTATTCCTTGATCTCTCAAAAGCCTTTAACACTGTCTCACATCCTCTGCTACTGAATAAACTCTCTGATCTCAACTTCTCTACTACAACAATAGCATGGTTCTACAGCTATCTCACTGACTGACAGCAACTGGTAAGATGGCACTCCTCACTATCAACTCCCCTTCCAGTGAAAATGGTTGCACCCTAAGGATCCATTCTTGGACCTCTATTTTTCAATATCTTCACCAACCCACTCTACTCCTCTTGTCCACAATCCTCATTAATCCAATATGAAGATTAATCCAATATGAAGACGACTCCACAGTTATCACCATTGCTAACTCACCCTCTGAACTTCTAACAGCTACCCAGTCTTCTTTCAACTGTGTTAAAATCTGGCTCACCAATAATCAGCTCATCCTTAATCCCCAAACTCTTACATTTTCTCCCCAAAACTGCTATTCATATCAAATCTACTTTTCAAATAAAATCACTAAATCACACTGTCATAGTTGCTGACTCAAGTACTAAACTCCTTGGTGTAACCATTGATGATCAGCTAAAATTTGACCTCCATATAAATAACTGTATCAGAAAAACCCATCAAAAACTAGGACTTCTCTGCAGAAATAAAAAATTGATAACCCCTGAATCTAGAACCACAATCACCCATGCTTATCTTTTGCCATGCCTAACATACTGCTCCCAAATACTCACAAATCTTAACTCCACCTTACTTAGCAAACTCAAATCAACCTATCACAAAATAGACAGATTTGCTGCACAACAAACCTACAAATCTCACCACTGTATCCCCCTCAAACATCTAAATTGGCTCGAACTACCACACCTCCTACCCCTCTCTCAGCTCAAAATTATACACTCTATTTATTCACCATCCTACTGTCCAGCACTAGGCACCATAATCTCCCACTATGTCCCATCCAGACTACTAAGGAGCTCCACCCAAGACCTTTACAAATTTACAACCCCAAGTCCAAAATAGGAGCCATTACATACAGCTACCATCCCTCTATTGCTTGGAACAAACTCCCACAAGAAGTTAGATCACTTTCACATCCTAAAGTATTCAAACTAGCCACTGAAGAGTACTTGGAAAGTCACTGGATTTGTACCTGTTCTTAGCCTCCTTGAATATACCTTCACTAAATAACAAACCTAACTTCCTTTGTCTTACCATCATTTCTTCTCCTCTATACCAAAACATTTACAACTTAAACTAGTCTACTTCATCATTTTCACCTAACACTATCTCCTTTCCTTCTGCTGCAGTATTCTTCATAACATTTTTATAGATAATTGTAACTGCATATATATGATAACAGTTCTACAAGTTTTATTATGAATGATTATAATGTTATCTGTGTTTGTAACAGTTATATTTTTTGTAACTATGTTTTCAAGCTTTTCTCCCTGGGCCTCTGCTGAAAAAGGGCTTTTGCTCAGTCAGATAATCCTGGTTAACAAATGTAAAATAAATAAATAAATAAAATGGTATAGAAAGGAATGTTAACAGTAGAGTAGAAAACATGCAGAGCAAAAAATACGATTTCCAAATAAAATTTCATCATTGTCGTCTGTCAGTAATTGGTGTATGAAATAATTGTCATGCATTACAAAGTACATATGTTACAGTCTTATTTCATCCATAAATGCCCTGAAGGGGAGAAATTTAAAACAAAAAGGGCTGCATGTTATAATACTACCAATTAATGAAGAATGGAGCAATAAGGTGATATTTGGTATGTCTTTGCTAAGAGATACTAATGTATCTGAAGATTATGATCTTAAATTTTGAAGTTTGTGTTGACCACCTGTCTTTTCAATATTAATGTGATGCTTCATGGTCAATAAAAGAGATTTTCAAAACAAATGAATACAATTAGATATCCCTATCTTGGTCCCTGAGAAATATGAAGATGACCAAAGCTAAAACTGTTTATTGAAACAATTAATATGTATTCTAGTTAAAAATGCTGCCCCATTTAAAAAAGTGAACAGACATACTTTCACATTACAGGCATGGAGATGAATTCCCCAGTTACCCCTGCAAAAGGTCTTCTCCTTGCATGAAAACTAAAAGAGCCAGAGTTATGAAGTTTGTCAGCAAGCATAGGGGTACAGCTGTTAGATCATCCAGCACTGAAAAGTAGTTATATGCATAGCTGAAGATGTCTATAGAGATGTTATTCTGATATGTTTTCCTTTCTTGTTTAAATGTTTAGTAAAATAGGTAAAGGTTTTTGCTGCTAAATAGTAATAAGCTGCAAATACATACATTTAAATTTATCATTCAGCAATGAAACAGTAATATAAGGACTTATTCAAAGGCACTACTAACTTTGTCATGTTTAAAACAGTCCCACACGGAAACTGTTGTTTCCTTAAGCATGCAGTTACTAAACTAAATCAGTGTTATGGTTCCCTCGCTTAGTAGCCACAGGTTTGCTGCTGAAACTCAGGATCAAAAACTCCTCACACTTGTCTTCTTCTGGGATGTGAACTTGGTTTCAAAGAGCTAATTTAAAAAATGGTAGCTCTCAATAGCCCACTAGTGCTGCAGGTCCTAAGCGCAGACTCTGGCTCTAGAACCTTCTCCCATGCTTCAGTTAAGCTGTAAAACATTCTGCCATTCTACAAATTGCTGCTGACCAGTTCATGCTCACATCCATTTGTAAAAAGATGACACAAGCAAAGTGCTACTGCAGATTATAAAAAATTAAAAAAAGCTACTTCTATTATCAAATTATTCTGCATAGAAGCCGTGCATACAGGGATAAAGCCCCAGTCATGTCCCAGATTACCCAAGTTAAGGTACCTGACAGTGAAGCAGGGAGCATGCTTTTCTTGGGTTGGTGAGAATGCCCTGGGCGTTCCTCTACTGGAAGTTCTGGCAGAGGCTAAAACTAAGAGAGATGATGTTGTGCTGGGGCAGAGAACAGAGAGGTGTAACTACCCTATAGGCCTGCAGGCAGGAGTACACAGTCACAGCCACTCCCTATTTCCTGCCCAGTCGGACACTGTTGCCAGCACACTGGGGTAGAAAGTTAAAGCTGAGAAGCCAGTCTATCTTCAAAAGGGATACTGCAAGTGCCATACCGCTCCAAGATGCTGTTCTCCTATCCCATTTCCACCCTGCTGGCAGTCCCTAAATCAGGAGATCATTCCAGATACAAGCTGCTTTTCCTTCTCTCCCTACCAGTAATACCAAAAATGGGGTAGTACCACAGATTAGGAGTTGGCACAGAAGAGGCGACACTGGGCAGCCAATGGTCAGAGGTGTAGCCCGAAATAAACAAACAAAACAAAATCATTATGTAAACACCCTTTGCATACAAGTCCTAATCAAACTGCATTTGAATAAGCATACTATAAAATAAATAAATGAGAATTTCCTGCTAAATTGTAGCACCTGACTTGGAAGGAGAAATAAAGCAGAACATCACACTGAGAAATATTGCACTGTTGCACCATAAAATAGCAAATCTGTTAAGTTGCTAATGCATATTGTTCACTTTAACTGAAACAAGAATAAAAAGCGTTTTTGCAGCGGGCATAAGCCTCTGTGCTTTCCACATTATTGCATCTGTAAGTATTCTAAACCTGATGTAAAATTTTGAAGATGAGGAAGAATGTTATTACCCCTACATTTCCATGATCCTACTGGTTTGCTAGCAAAGGTTCAATTAAATATCGGAGTCCATTTAAAGTAATGCCTTATTCTTATTTCATGTTTATCTAATATAATCATACCTAGGTAGGTATCCCCTTGTAGTCCTTGTCTGCCTACTTTGCATAACTTTGCATGACTGGGGCATAGTATGTCTCTGCTATTCTGTATATCTAATTGTGTGCAAGAAATATGCATTTATCTAGTGCTAAATTGTACAATTTATGTCTAACAACTGTATACTTTATAAATAGGTACCAAATTGCCACAGCTCTTGACCAAATGGATCTTTGATAGGTGCTCATCTAGCTACTGAAATAACGAATAAATAAAATAAGTATTAGTTTAGTGTAGATAGATATGAGTGTATAAGTAAATGTCACTTAACTTATACCACATCATCGAGTATAAATCCTTCTATAATGAAATATATTTAATGTTTTCTTTTTTAGTTTTGTATCATACAACTAAGCTTGCATAGCAATTAATTGTAGTATATTGTGTCTTTCTGAAACTGTGGGTTAATTAGGGAATAATTTTAAGAGAAAAAAGAACATTGATATTTTTTTCTTTCTAGTTTTGTATCACATAACTAAGCTTGTATAGCAGTTAATGGTAGTAGCTAGTGCTTTCTGAAACTGCAGGTTAATTAGGGAATGATTTTTGGAGAAAGAAAGAACATCATTAACAGTTAAAGCTCTGACATTTCATCAAAGTAAAGTGTACATAATTTCTCAGTAATTATTGTCGGTCACATTATAATTACCCTTTCCACAATTAACTTTCACTTTTTCTTTGTTTACCTTTGAAAACTGTCATATTAACATTAACTACATAAACAATATCCTGTAGACAAAACAGTTATTGATATGCTTGACACCTTTTAAACACAAGAGCAAACAATTATTCAAGCAAATTCATTTTTCAGTGCAAATGGACATTGCAGTTATAGAAATTTTTAGCAATACTGAATTGCCTGCTTATTAAATATTGCCTTTATGAGGGGATGTGGTCAGAAAACAGAAAAAAACTTCAGTACTGAAGAGTTTCAGGGCATTCAACACTGTATGTTCCTCTGTCCTAGAGAGAGGTATCTTCTAACCCCATTAATAGTGCTGTAGGGATATGCAATTAATCTGCTCTCATAATCACGTCAAGCTGCTCAGCAAAGGGCAGGACAGAGGAAACCCGTGACAACACCCTCTTGTTTATACTGAGCTGCTCTGTTAGCACTCTGCTAAGCTGCAGCAGGTTTTAAACAATGTTACAATGGTATTGATACTGAAGAATGTTTTCCAATGGAACAGTACCAGAGGAACAAGTCACATCTTGCAATTCTACACCTCATAAACACTACAGCATCATGCTCTAGTGAAAGAACAATCTGTACTGAAGCATATTTTTATCAGTATAACTGGATATGCATACTTTGTATAGTTCCATACAAGTGTGTTATAAGGACTCCATACAAACTGAAAAATAGCAAACTAATTATGTTACACATTGCACAAAATATTTGCTTTTGTATTTGGAACTATTGCATGGTGACTATCTCCATATAAAGATCAAGCAAAAAAGAGAAACATAATAAAAAGACAAAATAAAAAAACAACAGAGGTTAATATATACTTTGTGTCAGATATTAAATGTGTATTTACCATTGCCAGAGGTAACTGCATTGTTCAATCTGAGAAGAAGCAATGTGTGCATATAAAACTACTCAAATGATATTATAATATATATGTGCCCTAGTGTACACATGTAAATTATATATTCGAACTTTCAAAACTTCGAATCCCATATGTTCGTCAACATATGGTTGAAGTTTGAAAGATCGAATATATATATCGAATGTGCACCCCCCACTCCCCCCTACTTAAATATACAAACTCCGAGACCGCACTTCAGTGCAGAAAAGGGAAAATTTCACATTCTGCACAGTACGGCGCCATTACATTCAACCTTTGAACTCTTGAAATGTCGATCATATGGTGTTGACCATATGACATTCGACATTTCAAGCATTCGGTTTTCTAATAGGAACCCTAAATATAGATGTGCTTGTTCTTACCTAGCTTAGATTTCTGTACAAGTTCAAGTAGCAGTGATCTGAAGGAAAGTTACTTTGCTAGTATCCTTTTATTCAACCTTTTGTAGTATGGGTTTAATCAAGGTCTGTTGATAAAGATTATTGTCCCGGTCCCCTTCGATAACACACATCACACCAAATGACATTTGACGACCTTTATTAAATTTCCATAACATAGCTTTGATCAGCAACTTTATTAATTACAAGTATTCATGATATAATTGATTCTAAATACAGCATAACATCCTTGTAATGTTGATCAGGGCAGTGTAACTACTCACCCTGCTCCAGTAAGCAGCATCCATACCTCTACTCACTTACTTTACTTATGAAGCAGCGTCCCATCTCACTCCACTGTTAATCAGGGCAGCATACCTACTCACTCTGCCCAACAAGCAGGGTCCATACCTCTGCTCGCTTACTTTACTTATGAAGCAGCATCCCAACTTACTTCATACACCATCCATTGAATTACCTTCCACCAAATAAGCACCATCCTTACCTCAGCTTGCTTATCTATTCAGCAAGCTTCCTCCATCTATTCATTTCCTTTCCTCAGATCCTTGAAATGAACATCCAGATATCAGAGGGGGAACAGAAGATGGAAAACCTGTCTCTCTTCTTCACCTACCCCACTGATAAATAACCCTACTTCCCACCAACGAAAATAGGGAGGGTTGGTGGGTGGCAAGATCATGCCAATATGTGATTGTTTAACCCAACTACACTAGACTAGTCCTGTTAGGCCCCTCCCCATCATTATCTCATTTCCTCCCAACTATCCCTGCCTACACTTAACCCTTTCACCTCCCAAACCAACTTAACTCCCCCTAATATTAACCTAATCCCCCCATGAAGCTGTCCCAGGACAACTTAGTTTGTTGCCAGACTTCATTTGTCTCGGTCCCCTTCAATAACACACATCACACCATTACATTTCCATAACATAGCTTTGATCACCAACTTTATTAATTACAACTATTCATGATATAATTGATTCTAAATACAGCATAACATTCTTGTAATGTTGATCAGGGCAGCGTACCTACTCACCCTGCCCAACAAGCAGGGTCCATACCTCTGCTCACTTACTTTACTTATGAAGCAGCGTCCCAACTCACTTCATACACCATCCATCGAATTACCTTCCACCAAATAAACACCATCCTTACCTCAGCTTGCTTATCTATTCAGCAAGCTTCCTCCAACTACTCATTTCCTTTCCCCAGATCCTTGAAATGAACATCCAGACACCAGAGGGGGAAGAGAAGAGGGCAAGCCTATCCCTCTTCTTTGCCAACCAGCCTGACCAGGCTCTTCCCCCTCCCTTCTACCCAAAATTGTTCAATCCACTTCCCATAAAGGGAAGGGTCAAGCCAAACATAATTTGATGTACCCATCATCTGTAAAGTACCTTAAAATCCCGTCATAAACTCCTTTGCCATGCCATCACTGAAACACACCCTAATGAAACTAAATAAAGTAAGATTACCATGACCCCGTTGCAACACCGGAACATCCACACCAAGAGAACACATACCCTTTTAGCCCGCTGCCTTCAAAGCTGAAATCATGGCTCAACCTAAATGTATTGACAGCCTATAACCACAACAAAACCCCAAACTATAACCCCTTGAACTCAAAAATGGCACCCAGTCAAACTAGTAGCAAGTCTCACACCCAAAACCCTGTTAACCATAGCATATCACCTTAGCCCATCCACTACCCAGTTCTATATGTGCAACAACTCCATTACCGTAGGGAACAGTCTAACTCCAACTTTAATGTCTTACCTTAGTTGGAAAAAAAAAAAACAGCACCCCTTGACCTAGTTCTTGAAAACCTGCCTATGCTCAGCAACGAAATACTCTATATACCCAGCCATAAACACCCCCAATTCACTCATTACCAAACCATTCTTAACCCCTGTTTGGCCCTGACCTTTCCTCTGGAGAGCTCTTTCCTTATATTACCTATACCACTAGTAGGCAATTAAGACCTGTCCTACCGCAGCCTTATCCTGCAACCAAGCTTCCTTTAAACCTTCTAACTCCCCTGTAACAACGCACCCAGCTTTAAAACTACCCCACCAACTGCCTACCTACCATGTTTCTTAAAACTCTACTCACAAAATTGACAAGAGCCATAGGGCTTTAAGTTCTGTGCTCCTATAAATGTCGTGACTCTACTCATCCCCACACTCCCCATAAACCATCCCCAACCATTTCCCCTTTTGCCCCCCATCTAACTCTTCCTTACTTGCCCCTTATACCAATGCAATAATCAGCTTCCACTAATTGAACACAGAGCTCTAATATACCTTAATAAGGTGATTACTCGGACCCACCTTGTGCCCCATTCCGGTGGCAAAACATCCATCCTATCAAAATGTTATCTTTCAGATCCTCTTTTTCAAGCCACTGCATGATGCCTTCTGTCCTTCAGCATTTTCAGTCAGTAACTGTTGCCACCTTGTGCTCCCCATGTAACCTCCTTGCTCACCACTGCTTCCATCATCTCGCCACAACTAGAACTCCACACACCACCATCTACAAAGAAAAGAACAAAATTAAACCCTCTAATATGTAAAGAGAAGGATCTACCTTATACCCACCTATTCCAAATTATAGCTACAGCATTCCAAGACTGCATCTGCAAGAAAGAAAAAGACATGTAAATCATCCAAAATACATCACGCATTCCAAGACATCTTCAAGGGCAAACTATCCTGCCAACCCAGGAAGGAATGCACTACCACCCCTGACATCTATGACAAAGCAGCCATAACTGAAGCTATGCTTCCAATGACCCTACCAGATACCCAATATAAATTTATAAAGGGACCTATCAGTATCCACAACCTAATAGTTGACTAGCAGCTTACAAAATACAATTAGGTAGTATTTTACATATTCCTCTTACAAACTTAAAAGGTTAATAGAACAGCTTGCAGTAGCATGGATATTCAGAATGGCACACACACCCCCACATCCAGAAATTATATTCTTGTCATAACCCAATTTCCAGGGTTTTCTACCTACCCAGCATATAATCTGCACATGACCCCCATTAATTAGTTTGCACTGGAAACCTGACTGATATCTGTACATTCCACTAACTTACTGTTGAGAGATAAGGCCCCTGTCCTCCATCCTGCCCTTCCCCCATAATGGGTAATGGTTAATCCACCTCGCACCTGCATAATGAATGACCATGACTCATGCACCTGAAAGTCTCACGAAACAGCCACGGGGCTATACCTCCACACTGTGGCGAACCAACACAAAAGCCACTGCCATAAGGCAACCCAGCCCAAGAAAGACAAAGAAAACCATTTCCACATACTACCTACCTCTCAAGCTCTTAGAGCAAGGAACCTGAACAAAACTATCAATAAAGGGGGGACAAAGACCTACAAATAGGGATACTTTAAATGTTGCTCCTACAGCCTACAAAAATGATAGATCAGAAAATTTGTGCTAATGAGAAACATGAAGAATATGAAGTCTAAAACTCAAATGTCAGTCATTATTTTCTGACTTCAACCCTCAATCATTAGCCAGGAGTTGCCAGAAAACCAGCAATGTATTAGAAATGGGCCGAAAACATGAGGGGAGGAATGAATATTCTGCAAAATCTGTACAGCTAATAGGTAGATGAAAACATTCAAGTACCACCATGCATGCATGGAAAGCAACCCTGCCTCAAAGCCTGTGAACCAACACCTCTTCCCCATGCCATACATATCACAAACATGTTATGATTCTAAACCAGCCTTTGTCCATTTAAAACCTAAATTAATTTACCCCTCCAAACAACTATTTGCGAAAATCTGTACCGTTAAGAGGCCCACCCCGAACTCACACCCCAAAAAAAAATACTACCTGCACTCCCATTAAATGAGGAACTATTGCAAACTGGCACTATGTGACTACAATACCTCTCAACCTTAGAGCATGAACATTGAAAGCCTGCATCTGATGTATGTCTTCACTCGCTGCCTTCAAACCCCAACCATCTGCCATCAAACCTCAACTTTACAGACAAACCTAAAACATGAAGCAAGTCCGAACCTCCCGCTAAACCACTGCCCATGCTCACGAAGCGGTCCCAACCATGACAAATGCAGAATCACCTTCCAACCCCCTAGAGCCAGACACAAGACCACAACATGAAACCAATGCAACTCCTGAACAGACCACATCCTCCAAACCAGACAAGAGCAAGTGCAAACAATGCGACAAGTCTGCAGCACCTGCCCATGCTCCAACACTGCAAAAGCACCTCTAATAGCTGTCTAGTGCTCAACTTGTCTCTGTTATGACTATGTATGAAAAACTGCATTAGAAAAGACACACACAATACTCATGCCCTGACACATACCTAGCATTCAGCCTTCATGGTTCACTTCCCAAAGCACAACGTCTGTCAAAACCGATTGGGCTCTGTACCTTTTCCCTTTTTTTTTTTCTCTTTCCCTTCCCCCCCCGATGACACCAGAAACACTCCGAACTATACTATACCATGATCAAGACGCATGCCAGCACAATTGCCTCTGGCTCCCCAAAATCATCCAGCAGACATCCACCAAGCTGCTGCGAAAAATGCAAATGTAGCAATAGGAAACTGCATATTAATAACTTTTGCACTGATCCCCTTTGCTACAGTGACAAAGTGTGGTTATAACCGCACATTGTATTTTGCAAGTGTCCTAGATTACTTCCATTTGCTCTTTGCAGTATCTTTATAAATTAGAGAAGCTTCAAAGATAAACTGCTATGTTTTTATATCAGATTGTACTTGTAGTCATGTATTCTTTTTGTTCTCTACCAGACTAAACTAATTTTCACAGAAGTAGGACTTGTATTCGAGCTCTGCTGCCCTCAAATAAATTTGCTCACCTGATCCTTCACAAATTAAACATTTCTGATTCTTCAGCTGAAATTTTTAAGGGGAGTTACGATTTAATAGGGTAAATGTAAATAATTCCTTTTCAGCTCTAAAGAAATGAGGCAGAATATTATGCAGTAGTTATAACTCTAACAATACACCCATGCAGCTCCCCCAACATTCCCGCCCGCCAATTTTTTTTTTTCTCTTGTATGCATGCTTGTGTGAGGAACAATGCGTGGCCCTGCCTGTGAGCTCCACTCTGCTCATGCGGAGTGCTAACTACAAACAATTTCGTGCAATGCCCGCGAAAGTGGCAATGGGAAACGATGCCATTATAAATTAGTAATGATGACAACTTTACACAATAACCACGGGAGTTGCAACTACAAAACCCTATCAACAACCAGCCAACCAAAAGCAATCATCCCTCCACATCTATGCAGCAAGCCAGAGCCTACACCTCCTAACTTAACTAACAACCATTTTTTTTTTAAACAAAGAAGTGCAGAAAAGCAAATGACAGCTCCAACCGGAGGAAATGAACGGGCAGCCCAAACAACAGAAATCCTGACCGCTTGAAAACACACCAAAATATTCAGTTGCACAGAGCTCCAAGGCAAAGAACACCATTGTACCAATACCCCAACTACAGCCCTCCGAGACGAATGCACACTGCCACAAGTAAACGTCTGGCTCTCGGCTGAAAGCATACAAGCACCCTGCTCAACTTCACATGTGTCAAAGGGGGATCATCTTAAAGAACTGCAAGCTATGACATTTGCTTTACCTACCACTTCTGTGAAGAAAATACTGCAGTACTCAAAACGTCACTGATCCCGTCAATAACAAACTATCAGGACATGTGCCCCAAAACATCCAAAAACAAGCCCTGACACCAAAACCTGATGAATGCACTCTATAAACTCTAAATCCCCATCTCCTGAGCCAAGATCTGAATGAAGCCAAAATTACGTCTGAACATGGGGCGGAGAGGAGCAATGCCGCAAAATAGGGATACATTTGAATCACTCGAAAATATGGACCAGCTCGAAAGGCCTTGTATTAACATGCATTATCTGAGGACATGAAGTCTAAAACCCTATTGACCAATATCCAACCATGATCCCAGTCCTCCCTGACTTACCACAAAACACAATAATCTGACAATTCCTAACAGACCACAAACCAAGGCAAAACTAAA
>NC_056734.1:124516675-124619175 GCF_019279795.1 Protopterus annectens | reverse complement strand
CTGATCTTGTTCTGAAAGTCATCAGCTTGGCATGGTGGTAGACATCTTCTATGCTGAGCCAAAGGAATAGTGGTACATGCAGGCCTCAGTCTGTTTTCATCATAGATTAATAGATTCATAAATTACTAGGCTAACAACCCAGGGGGCCATTTTAAGCCTAACCAAGTCTTCCTGAAAGAATAATGGCATCCTGTATCCAAACAGGACATTGAGACTAAGGCATTTTCTAAGCTACCTCTCTCCATAAGAGACATGGGTGCCAGACCTGGTGCAAATTTCCTATTCCCTGTCCACTGGTCTAGGTTGCACTTTGGTAACAGACAAACTCCACTGCACATGGATGGGAAACCTGTACCATAGGAGGGGCAGTCTCTGGGATACATATCTGTCTTTCCAGCATTTTCTGTTTACGTCACAGACAAATTAATGTCCTTAGCCCTTGTATTTCTGGTATTTCTGACTTATGACTATGCATGAGATTCATAAGTCTTGGGTTTGCTGATGCCTTGTAAACCAGACCTAGATCACCCCTCAGCAATCTATACAAGACTGAGTAGAGGGAAAGGGCTTTATGGCACTCTTCATATGGCAGGTTTGTTACACCTTGTATTCTTTTTGTTAGTAATGTCTGAGGTTGCTCTAGTTGCTGCATATGTCTGGTCAAGTACGTATTGAAGGGAACATTGTACACTATGATTGGTCTTTTAAGGGCAGAGTACAGTGGGCTAATGACTCTTTAGACCTTGATTCTATGCCCTTATGTATAGGTTGTGTGACATTAAAAGGATTTCCTCACCATTGTGGCCACCTGGTGGTTGAAGGTAAGGCTTTTGTCTACACGTTTACATAGATCCCAGATCAGTGGGTTGACTATTAGTGGCATATTATCAACATGGCAATTAGCCGGGATAGTTGACTTCCCAAAGGGTACAATTATGTATTTCTAAGCACTGAGTTTAAAATCATGATGTTGTTACCATTTGCTAGTCAGAGATAAGCCTTCTGAAGAATGCTAGTGTCTGCAGGGAAAGTCGGCGATAACACCCAGCTTGCAATCATCTGAAAACTTAGTCAACCATAAACCTTCAGCATTTGCTTCCACTTCAGAGAAATAGATGCCAAAAAGGAGTGAGCCCAGTGTCGAGCCCTGGAGGACTCTGCTAATGATTGTCCTCTTGGTTGAGGTGGCCTCACCTATTTTGACCTCCTGGATACTATTAGTGGGTCAGTTGGCTATCTAGTGAGTGATAAAAGAGTTTATGCCTAATTTAGTGAGCGTGTCTATAATGCCTGAGTTGGGTATTATATCAAAAGCCTTGGTCAGGTCGAGGTATGCTGTGTGCACAGTTTTGTCCTCATCAAATGCTTTGGTGACCCTCTCAAAGAAGTCTACCAGATTTAATTGACATGACCTTACATTAACAATGCCAAAATGTGATGGGTCCAGCATTTGTAGGTTACTTATGTCCTTGTTTATCATATCCATGATGATTCTTTCCATAGCCTTACATATGAGGCTGGTCAGACTTATGGGCTTGTAGTTATGCAGATCTGTGGTTGGGCCTCCTTTGTGCAGAAGAATGGCTGCAGCCATTTTCCCTTCCTTGGGCATGAGACCTGTCATAGCCTCCAGTTTTAAAGTGATTTAAGTGGACCAGAGAGTCATGTTTCATAACCAGAGAGGTCATGTTTCATGCTACTTAGTAAGCATCTTGGAAAGTGCATTGAAGACCCATTCCCTAGTTATGGTTGGGGAGATTGTGGCATGTGGTCTTTCCATTGGACAATCTGGGGGGAGTTAGGGAAGAAATTTGAGCTGAACCTCTTAGTCAGAATGTTGGCAATAGGTTCTTGCTCAGTGTGGGTGATGCCATTTGCAATAAGTTTTGTACATTGTCACATATTTCCCTTAAGGTTATGGACATAGCTGTAGAAAGCTTTGTAGTTGACCCTTACCTGGAAAGCTATTTTTTCTTCAAAGTTAGCCTCAGAACTATTAATTAACCCTCTTAGCTGCCGTTTAGATTGGTCAGCTTTTTTCTAATATGAGCTTTGTTCTCCTGCGCTTGGCCAATATTTTTTCCCCTGTTATATAAGCAAATGAAATTGTGATTGCATCAGGGTGGCTTGTTTTTTTGAGTTTGTCTTATTCTTAATTTGAGTGGGCACAGCTCACTCTATACAGCTATCAATATGGCTGTACAGGGATTTTGTAATTAGCTCAGCATATTCTATGGTGTTTTCTGTGTTTGATGGTGTTTGGAATTTAACCAAGGTATCACTTAGTAGAGAGAGGGTAGCTTTGGAATAGTTCCCAAAGTTTTTAGTTTCTCTGAATGCCTGGATTTAATTATTTATTTCAAGCAGTACTGCCTTATGGTCAGATATGATGAACGAGGACATTACATTGGGTGATGAACATTGCCACCCATGTTTGCCCCCAAGTACAAGGTCAAGGATGTTTGTACCCTTATAGGAGAATGGAACAACTGTTCTAGGATGCTGATATTAATAAAGTTTTAGAATTGCTGGGCTTGTGCATTAGAAGTGATTTAGGACCCCAAGTCTGTAGAGGGGTAGTTGAGATCCCCCATGCAGATCATATTGGGTTGAACAGTGAAGGAATATAGTACATTGTGATAGGCACTATGGGTTTCTTGGGACATCAAGCTCATCATCATCATCATTGTCCCCGTCCTGTTCACCATCCTAGTCCTCAGATTCCAACTTGGTGCATCATTGTTATCACCGTCTGATTGATCAAGTAGCACAGGTTTCATGCTCTGTCACATTTCAACACTGGAACAAAATATTATACACACATGATAGATATTAACCTAAAAACGATGAATGAATAAAAATTCAGAAAAAAATGTACACAATCTACATGTTGTAACTGTTATGCATGTGATGTTACACTACTATCTGACCTTATCCTGCTATAACACCTTATGCTCAAGTGCGCTAGCCTGTGTTACATATTTATTGCATTTTCCTGCTGTTTGTTGCAAAAAAAAAAAAAACAAAAAAATTATCCTTGTTTCCCGTCTTTCCTGACCTAGAGTAGTCCAAATACAGGCTTTGCTGTATTCTGGACTTTTGGAAAGTTCCTGTGTTGCCCATTTCCTTTCTTGGATAAAGGGAGGCTTCTTTGTTCACCAGTGGCAGTGGGAATCTGGTAGTCTATTGGCTGTTTTGGGCCAATTTCTAGCTCTTTCAAGTCCCCCTGTAGAAAACCTGCTTTGGCGTGGCTTTGCACGATTTTCCACATAGCGCAGCATCGGGCAGCTCCGCTTAATTGGGTTTAAACCATTCTTGGCTCCACAAAGTCTGCTCTTCACTTTTTCCCTTAGAACTGATCTAGTTCTCATAATAAACACCCTATTCCTACTCTAAAGCCTGGCACTTGCTCACTAAAGCAATTATATAAGTCAGCACTAAAAAATTAAAAGCACTACACCCTCACAAACTCCCATTGAGTACCTTGTTCCCCATTGGCCCTTTTTTCAATTATAAAGGAATTCCCAATACTATTCTAGCATGTCCAAAGGTCAGTTGTCAATCTCCTCTCCAGTCCAGCTGGTGAATCTGGGAATCTTGAGGCAATGTTACAATTGCCTCATGTACACAGACAACCCTCTCCTCCTCCCAACAAATTCCAACACATGTGAGAGATGCAACCATATAGCCAAACTGGAGGCTAAGCTCTCTCAACTCAGTACTGGCGTAATCAGTCAGGAAGAGAAGGAAACCACACTCACTACAATTCCAGTCTCACATAGACCTACCACAACAGCAAACCAAGCACATAAACACACAAAAACATACTCAGAGGCTCTAAATAAAAATCTGCCTAAGCAGCAGAGACCTTCAAAGCAGACACCCTAGCAACCGCTACCCCAAAACAAAACACGTGCAACACATAGCTCACAAAGCCAGTGTGCCAAACAGTCACAGCCCTTAAGGCTAAACAACACACCTGATACACTTGTAATAGGTGACTCTATCGTCAGGCACACTGACGTCCCGCTCACCAGGCTGAACAAGGAGAAGGTCATGGTGAGCTGCCTGTCGGGCGCTAGGATCCGCCACATAACACAAGCACTCAGGTCACTCCAAGGCAAGTACAAATATGACTCAGCCATTGTCCATGTTGGTGTGAATGACCTGAGACGTACCTCCCTGGACTACATGAAAAGAGACATAGAGGAGCTCTCTGAGCATGTAGCCCAGGCCGGTATGACCCTGACCTTGAGCAGCATCTTATCCTGACCAAGAATAATGCCACAATATGAAGACAAGATGATCAATTTCAACAATTGGCTTAAGTATTGGTGTCATTCAAAGGGGATCCAATGCCTGTCAGCCTGAGATGACATGCTCGACAAGCCACGATGCTTTGCTAGGGACGGCTTGCAACTGTCACCTCTGGGCTTTCGGATATTGACAAAGGCTCTTGCCACCCCATAGTGCCTTTTTTAGGCAAGGCTCAAAAGACAAACCCACCTCCATAGGTATCACAAGGGATAAGAAACTAAGAGTAATGCTACTCAATGCCAGAAGTCTAAACCTCAAGATGCACGCACTCGAAACTCTCCTTAGCATGGAGAACATCGATATCTGTGCAGTAACAGAAAAATTGGTTCAAGGCTCCCGAGAGCACCCCAGCACTACCAGGTTATACCTCATACCATGCTTTTCAGCCCCAAAACTTGGACCGAACCACAAAAGGAGGGGGAGTATCAATATTCATCAAAGACACCCACACCTCCAGGTTGGTGGCACAGCATGAAGCATCAGAGACTATCCATGTGCAACTAACAGTGGGTAAAACTGCCTTCCAGTTTATAGCCTGCTACAGACCACCCTCCCAAACCCAGGAACCCCACTCTGCCTTCCTGAGAACACTGGAAAATATGAAGGTCTCTCCCAACACCATTATATTGGGCGACATCAACTACCCAAACATAGACTGGGAGCATTACTCTAGCTTCAACACCCTAGCCCAAAGGTTCCTAGAATGTATAAACTCAAATGCTATGGAACAACTTGTTACCACTCCCACAAGAGGGGAAAACATACTGGACCTGATCATCACCAACATGGGGACTCTATGCTCCAGACCAGAAGTGTATCCCTCACTGGTAAGATCAGACCATAATCTAATCTCACTGGATATTCACATCCCGACCCCACCCCCTGCCCAGAAAACCACAGTGAAAAACTTCTCTAAAGCAAGTTTTACACTCCTCAAAACCAAGGTGGAATCCTTCAAAGCCACCGGGCCTGTGGAAAATACGGCCCAGACCACAGAATCCTTTATAAACGCATTCTATGAACACCTTCAGGAATGCATGGATCATGCAATCACAAATAAAACCAAGACACAATCCTCCAAAGGTAGGCGTCCTGTCTGGTGGACCCCAGCCATAAACAAACTATACAACAGAAGGAAGAAGCTACTACATGATAGAGCAAAATCCCAAAAAGGGAAGGCATCTCTGATCAGTATTAACAAAAAACTACGGGCACTCATAAAATCGTCTAAGGCCAGCTTAGAGAGAAAAATTGCACAGGACACTAAGGATAATCACAAGGCTTTCTTTAGTTATGTTAGGAACCTGGGTGGGAATTCCCAGATATGCTCAGAATTAGTCCAAAATGACAAAAAATACACCAAACCCACAGACATTGCCAACATCCTAGCTGACAGGTTCAGTGCAAACTTCTACCCCCCCCTCCCCACCAAAAGGGCAAATATCTATCCCAGCAGAGTGCTGCCCCCTGACATCTCAGATGCTTAGGTAAGAGCCGCCCTCTCCAAAGCAAAAAACACAGCATCAATGGGACCAGATGGTGTCCCGGGCTGCATCCTACATGAACTCCAAGAAGAGCTAAACCCAAACATAAAACTACTGTTCAATCTCAGCCTTACTACAGGATATGTACCCAAAGAGTGGCATACAGCAACAGTGGTCCCTCCACAAAGGTGGTGCCTCAACGGGTCCTGGAAACTATCGCCTCATAAGCCTGACTAGCTTGGTCTGCAAAGCTATGGAAAGGATTATCATGGACCTCATAAATAAAGATATTGGGGACCTACAGACACTGGATCCTACCCAGTTTGGCTTTCTTAAGGGCAGATCCTGCCTCTTAAACCTGGTTGATTTCTTTGAAACAGTCACCAAGGCCATTGACGAAGGGAAGGTGGTCCACACAGCCTACCTGGACTTCACAAAAGCCTTCGATACAATACCCCACTCGGGCATTATAGATAAGCTCACCAGCTTAAATATAAACCCCTATGTCACTAGATGGGTTGCAAACTGGCTCAAGGACAGAGCCCACATGGTTAGAATTGCTGGAGCCATGTCAGACTCCAAACCAGTTACAAGTGGCATCCCACAAGGCTCAGTCCTGGGTCCTCTCTTTTTTGGTATATATTTCTTGGAGGTACAGGCCAACACAGAAGGACTGTGGCTGACGAAGTTCGCAGATGACTGCAAACTAGACGCCATAATTGACTCTCCAGCTGACACAAGCATCCTACAAAAGGGCCTCATAGAAACAGACAACTGGTGCCAGAGCCATGGCCTCAACGTAAATGCCAAAAAGTGTATAGTCATCCCCTTTGGCAAAAAACAAAGTGCCCACAAATTACCGCATAGGTGGTAATCCATTAAGTACGGAAGAAGTAATTAGGGACCTAGGGACCAAAGTTGATAGCAATCTCTCATTTGAAAACCACGTGGCCAAAGTGGTTAGAAAAACATTTTATATAGCCCACCTAATCATGAAGAGATTCACATCTAGATCAGGGGAGGTCATCGTGCCTCTTTACTCATCCCTCATCAGGCCCATAATTGAGTACAATGCCCCTTTTGGGATGTACCTTACCAGACACCTGCAGCAACTGGAAAGACCCCAAAAGTACCTCACCAAGAGGAATAAAGGGCTCAAACAGATGCCATATGCTGCCTGGTTAAAGAAACTCCAGCTCTACTCAGTGGCATATCGCCTGCTCAGAGGCAATAAGTGCCTGACGTATAAAGCCATGTCCAACCCGGAATTAATGGACATGCTGCACCTCAGAAAATCCAAATCCCATCGAGCTACGTGCTCGAGAGACTTGAACCTCAGCACTGAAATAAATAGGACATGCTGGAGGGACAGATTCATAACCCAGAGGCTCCCTTCACTCTGGAATAAAATCCCAGTCCAGGTTAGGCAGAGTCCCTCATTGACTTTCTTCAAGAGGAATCTTGATGAGTGGATGGGAGATCGTAGGTTTACCCTGGGTATCACTTCTGTGTCACTGTTAGACAGAGGCAACCTCGAAAAAGGGCATAGCAAAATTAATTTAAAATGGGTGGCAAAAGCCAAACACACTCTGGCTAGGCTTATAAATGCCCTAGGGCAGATAGCCTAGTATGAACCTATGAACCTATGAACCTATGGGATTTCAGGCATACATTCAGTCACTAGTTTATTACAAAATGGTGTGTAATGTACATCACAGTCAAATGGCAGAATTGTCTAAAATTAAGCACATTCATTGATAAGGCATGCACATAAATGCATATGCAAGTTAAAAATGCATATGCATATTCATTGTATATGTAAATAAGTAGATATCTATACATTGTGTCACTGTACATTGTGTTGCTATGACAGGTCTGTTACAAAACATGCCAGTAGTCATATGTGCATGTATAGTATAACAAACTAGAGATTGCACAATACACAATAAATGTTACTGAAGCATTCTGAAGGGCTTGGAAGGAGGTCACTCTCATAATAGTGATATATATGTGGATGTAATACACACAGTAAGTCATCATATATTGCCATATCTATCTACTGCTTCACAGGTGGCTTGGGTCAGACCTCTGCAACCCTCTGGCAAAGATGCTCTACATCACTCCAGTGTAGATCATCATAGCAGAGGCAGACCAAAATGTAGAAACCAGTTCACCCATGGTGTTCCCTAGCAATCCTGTTCCAGATGTCAATCATTGCTTAGCTCCTGCAGCATGCTCACATCTTTTGATCATGTCCAGCAGAGATAGCAAGCATCTGCATCTTCTCCTCATCTGTCTAGTTCAGCACCCAGACTCAGCGAAGCCTCCTCTTGATCAACATCTTTGGTATGGTTCTAGAAGTCTTCTTTCCAACACCTTCCGAAAAAAAGCTAACTGAAGTCCCACTTAGTTCACACGTAGCAATTTTGTGATAAGAATATGTATCAATATTACATTTTAGAGTTGGCACATATAGGATGGGGCAAAGTATTGAGAGGCATTGCGCATATGTTGTAGATATTCCAATTTATTGATACCTATTGGGCAGGTACACTGAGCAGTGTTCACTTACACTGAGCCATTGGTTAATCCATGAAGATTCAAGAACTTATGCAGAAGTTCACTAATGGAATACCAAAATATTCAATAGCCAAGCTAGAGTTTCCACTGTGTGATTCCTTAAACCTCTTATATTAGAGGCACATGCGATATATGCAAATGACAGTTTAATGACATCAGGTATTTCAGCTATATGGCAGTTCTGAATGCCCATGACTTTTTTTTCTTTTTAGGTCTGTTATGGACAAATTCAGGCCAATAAAGACAAACCTCGTTAGTTTGAGGAATCACACAGTAGAAACTCTAGCTTGGCTAGATTTTTCTTTTAGTTTTTACTGGTTGGTTTGTCTGTGTGGCCTTTTTACTCATTCTTTTAATTCAATGGGATACAGACAACATTAGGATGCTTAGTATTTATGTTGTTTGTTGTTATATGCAGTCCTGACTATGTAACAGGTCATTTTTAATAAGCTGATGTTTTGCTGCCTTGTTTCTGTATAAATTCCAGTAGTTCTGTTGTATACCATATCATGACGGTCACATTTGTGATGCTGTCACTGACTGCAATAATACCTGAGATGCATTCTACATTCCTCAGATAAAATTGGTAGTTGTGTTTGGATGTGCATGTAATTCTGGCAACACCATTGCTATAGAACTGGAGGTGTGGCACACTGGTTATATATTTGGCCCTTATTTTGCATGATATCCACTGACATGGGTTCATATCCTGCCCGTGCATATATGACATGCTTAAACTTGTGGATTGAATTAATAGCTGTGCATGGGTATGCTGATGATGTTAGAGCATATGGATCAGCTATTCAGACATTTTTTTTATGTTCATTCTGATCATCTGCACATGACGGTGGTATAGATGACACAGTTTTACATAGCAATGCACAGTCATTCATTTCATATATGCTTCTAGCATTGTCATGTCAGTATGTGAACTTTTATATTAACTCGTTGATGTGCATATCATCATGTCTTCCAAATGTCAAACCACAATAGAAAGGACAATTTTACACCATGCAAAAAAAAAATAATCTGAGAGGCTCTGCAACAGTATGACTACAACCTGATCAGACAGATGGGCAATACTTTGTAGAGAAATTAAGTATGGACAGATCACACACACACACACACACACACACACACACACACACACACACACACACACACACACACACACACACACACAAACACACGATTACACGATTAATGACATGGATGAACACAATAGATTTGGGAGGTCTGTCGGTGTCATTGCTCTGCCATGACACTCCTTGCAGCCAACAGACTCCCTCACTATGACAGAGTGAAGACTGTCACTATAAGTGGCCTCCCATTACCTTCTCCAGATGAGATAATGATGTTCCAGGCCTCCCATCATAACACCTGCCAGGATCTTCAGATACCAGGGGCAAGTGTTCCAGGATGTACAGGTATGTCCAGCATTCACAAACACTGCAGCATACACTGATTCTCATTGAAGGTTATTCATTTGCAGAATCACAACACACCTGACGCTCATGCACAATGTAAGTGATCTAGCATATTATCTTACTTACACAGTACATACATAACACTGTCAGCAATATGTGTGATGTGTTTTTCAATTGTATAGCCATGTCAACATGAAGCAGAGACAGCACATGTCATGCAAGTGTCTCCATATATTGCTAGTGTGATCCATATCTGTTGCATGCCTCTTCTCCTGTTATGACTGTGGAGTATGCTCACTTGTTGTTTGTGTCACATTTCATCCTATAGATAAATCTTTATGAAACATCAACCATAAATTATCAGGCACAGACAGGCCTGGTAAAGCTGTTTATATTATTGCTATAGTCAGTACTGTTTAGCACACCTGTGATCTATGATATTAATGTTGGCTTATTCCCTACACAAGTACATCTGCATGACATTGGCACAGTTTGTCATGTCAGTGTCTCCATATTCTGTTAGTGTGATCCATAGTTACTGTGTGCCTCTGCCTCATGTTTTTTTATTAAGGATTTTACTTGGATGCTGCCGCCTGTGTTCCATTTTATAATACAGGATCTGCTTAACATAGAATGATAAGTTCCCCAACCAGGAAGGACATACCTGGGAAGGCAGTATATATGGCTGCTACATTTCACTATTGATAATGATGCCTGTGCCCTTCTTGACTAATGTGGAGTTGTTTACTGGCATAGGACACCAGCAATCTAAATGTCATTATTTTCCATCTGCTATGTATATATATTATTTGCTGGGTGTTATATATCAGGTAGAATGCAACATGCTGCCTTGTATGTGCTTAATATTGAGTTGTGTACTTTTATCTTTTCACATGACAGTGACATTTCAACCCACACCACTGGAGATGGAGTCAGAAGAGGACATGTCAGGTAAGTTTTAGTGATTGTATTGACATTATCTGTCATATTTGCTTGATATGTAAATGATATAGCATACATCTATTATATAGGGTCCCTGATTCACTCACAGCAAAGACACCATGGTAAGTCCATATCATCATTACCATTGTAGTTATATAGTTCTCCCAGACTTCAGAATTATGCTGCATAATTTGACTTCTATGAATCTATGTGATATATGTTATCTGCTTCTTTGTGTAGATGTGTCTCATTCTGATAGTATGGCCCATGACACAATGGCCACTGCACTGGGTTCATTATCCAGCCCAGAATGGGGTAGACTTATGGTTCATGGTTTAGCCTCCAATAGGGATGATAATGTGGCTAGCCATTCTGATGATGTGGTACCATAAGATGACAGATATGATGATGACCATGAACTGCGATCCTGTGTAGAGTCTGGTAATGATGGTGACTCTTCTCCACAATGGAACAAAACTGTCTGCTGGATTACACTTGGGAGTGTAGCTGATGTGCTTGGATGCATGTCAGAGTGTGCCTTTTTACTATTACAGGCATATGGACATTTAAAGTGACGTCATGGCTCTAGACCTGCATGCACTTGCCTATACTGCCAATAATGTAGCATACCAGCATGACAGTGTGGTATCTGTTGCACGCTCTGTTGAAAGCCTTATTATGGTGTTGCTAGAGCAGTGCAGTACTATGAAGCGGATGTTATATTCCTTAACTGTGCTTAGCAAAATACCTCCAGTGGAGAGAGACAGACCCCTGCCTTATTAGACCCACACATGGCCCTCAGACATCAATGTCTGTGCTGTAATGTGCATATATACCTGTAAGCACAGAAATCACATCCATACAGACACAAAGCACTACTGCTCCTACTTACGCTGTGTCCCAAAATGCTAGTGTCACCACATTCAGCTTCTCAGTTCAGGACCATGGGCCATATATTTCCAGACATAGTAGGAGTAGCAAGGACTGCAGTGTGAGCCATTAATATGGGCACCTTAGAATGAGTTAGAGTAACATGGGTGGTTAAGCCAGTGAGTGTGCTGTTGTGTCATTCTGAGCCTGTGGTAGTGATGACCACTATGCTGACCACTGACTAATCAATCTGTAGGTGTTTTTTCAAATGACTGATACCACAAGGTTTTTCTGATCATTTCTCTGACCTAGGTGACTAGCTTCAGGTTGTAATATGTAATACATATATGTCATTAGTATACGTTAGTACAAATACTGACTACAGTAATGCTTTATATGGCAATTTCCATGCTTCTATATTTGCATATCTTGCTAGTTGACATATAGTACATATTTTCATGGTTAACAACATGTTATCTTAATCGTCAAGCATTGATTGCCACATTGCACATTTCCTTTTTGTCTGCCATTTGTAACAGGTATGCCTCTGTATGCATAACTCTTCTACTTATGGCATTTTAATATGGTGCTTCATATCCTTCACCTGCATCACTCATTGCACTTCTGTGGGCCAGTTTCCATTTCATATTTACATGCTGACATATAGTTCCCATGTGTGCCTTCCCATATCTCCCTGATTCCAAATATATATATATATATATATATATATATATATATATGTTGTTGCATCCCAAACATTGCTGCATATTCTATGGCTGATGAGTACTCACTATCATTGATGCTTTTCATGACTGAATGCATTCTTATCTCTAAACTGTTCATGTTGCAGCAATAACCTGTGCATTAAAGCATTGTCGGCTGTGTGATATTCCATGGCAGGCATGGGAAGTGAGGGTTGCATGGGGCCAGTACTTGGAATGTGTGTCATTACTCATCCTGCTGCATGCTGTTTACTGTGTTGTACCACACTATTACACATCACACAATGCTATGGGTGATGCATCAATGTTAGTGTATGACCACTGCTTTTGGTAATGTTTGCGCTGATACATTCTCATACTTCCATGGGCCTAGATGTCTTGTGTTTCTGACTATTTTATGTCTGCATCTTTAATGCTATTTATCTATTACCTGTACAGCACCTTCTGTTTTGAACACCAAAAGCATTGCCACACATTTGCCACTGTGGCCCTTTTTGGTGATGCACCTTGCAAAAAGACTTCTTGAGGTGATGTTTCCTCTGTACATGCAGATATGTTCCTTGCTGAGTATCGTGTATATGTTCTTACTGGTATATCTTATTCTTCTGTTGTGTATGATGTTCAATGTGGACAACTAATGGTTTCTTTCCATTAGTCATGCTCTGTCTTGCTGTACTGGGGCAACACTATGTGAATATCAGTGTTTAGTCTGTGGCTTATCATGACTCAAAGATGGGTGTCACATGCTGCCTTATTGCCTGAGCTAGGACATATAGTTGCATTCTCAGTCACCCACACCTATTTCTCCTCACCTTGTGTCCTCTTGTTCATTCTGTGACCACTTTGATAGCTCAACATCAGACAACCAGGGGTCTTTGGTAGGTCACCCACACCTACAGTGTAGGAGGCTATCATAATTATATATTTTTTCTAATATTTTTATTAAGGATAAAATAAGAGAATAAACACTGTCTAATACATTGTTTATACTGAACAGACAACTTTTAATAATAATGAAACTAAATCATCTCTTTATATTATTTACATAGATCTGAAAAATAAGCTGCAGTGGTGGAGCAGTAACGTTGTCACCTCACAGCAAGAGGTTCTCCCGTTCAATTCTCAGCTGGAGCACCTTTTGTGTGGAGTCTGCATGTCCTCCCCGTGGTCGAGTGGCATTCGAAAGACATGCGTGAATTGGCATGCCTTTGTTGAAGGTTGGGCGTCAGGCTGGCACCTTTTCACCATAAAAATCAACTGCCAATCATTAGCGGACCGGAGTACCGCTGTGGCAACCCCTAACTGGAAAAAGTCGAAAGAAAAACAACAACAACATAGTTCTGAAAAATGTTACAGTAGTACAAATATTTAAAAAAAAAACTTTCAGTAAAGCAAACAAATAATGATTAAACAGGGTTAAAAATCAGTTTGGAAAGTCTCATATAGGTTTGAAACCTTTGTCTATGGACTGTTATATTCTAGGTTCTTTAGTTCTGACTTCTTTGTTTACGGTTTCTTATAATAAGGAGAGAAATTCACCAAGACTCGGAGAGGTGTTAGAGGTCCATTTCTTTGTAATACATTTCCTGGCTACTGCTAATATTGTCCATAATAAGTATGAAATCTGATTTATTCAAAGACAGGGTTTCATCAACATTAAGAAAAAGTAAAGTTTTAGTTAATGTGAAGTTATGTGCAAATAAATCTGAAAGAAAATCATCAATATCTCTCCAAAAATGTTTTAGTTTAGAGTAATCGTAGAAAATATGGAACCAATCTGCATTACATGATGTTAGACATCTCCAGCAAATTATGTCATTTGATCTTTGATTTTTTGAATTTAGCAATTTTGTCAGGAGTTAAAATGTTCTGTGTAAATACTTCCAAGTAAATGCACTCCAATATTGACCCCAAGAAGTGAATTTTACTGAAGACAGAATTTTAAGTTTTTCTGATTGGGAGAGACTATGAGGTAGTCCTTTAGGCATTGTGTTCCATTGCTTAGTTGTTAAAATGGACCTATAACTTAACAAAATGTTGTATAATTTGGATACTAAATTGTCAAACTGTTGATCATTAAATAATATTGCAGATATAAGAGTGATTAAGGGAGGTTGATCTAAATATCAAGAGCTCTGAATAATTCTTCATAAGTCTTAAGAATAAGCAATTGCACTTTGTAGTAAAAACTAATCTTGCAATGATAAGTTATACCCTCAGATTCAGCAAGCAGCCATGCAGGAATAAGTTGTTCCTGCATGGCAGGGACCATTCCTGCTCAACACGGCAGCGAGCCATGCATATGTATGAAGGCGCACTCCTGTGCTGTAAAACAGACATGGTTCTATGTACAAGCGCAGGGGGATATCTGAGAGCACAGCTCTCACAATGTACACCCCCCCCCCTGCATGCCAGAATTGCCTTTTGGTAATTTAAAATGAGCAAGAATGCTTGTAACACCCCCCAACCCATCAGGATAACAAATCTGGTCAAAGCCATAAGGGACAATTTCTCCCCACCAAGACAAAAGTTGTTAGAATAAGACATTTAACATAAGCACATAGCACACACCTCCCAACCCATCAGAGTAAGGCATGTGGACAAAGCCAAAAGGGACAATCGTCCCACAAAGCAGAAAGTTGATAGAATAACAGGTTCAGCATTAGCATGGATATTCTGAAGGGTACAAATAAAAAAAAACAACAAATAATTTTTTTTTAAAACATGCAATAAAGTTTAAGTGTAGCTGTGCGGGTGTGCCCATTGCTTAGCTATGCTTAGTCCAGCTTAAACAGCACAAGAAGTTAAATAGCAAGAGACATCCAACATAAGCAGTATTGCAATAGTGCAGTGGTTAGAGTGTATGCTTTCCAAACAAGCATTCCCAGTTCGATTCCCCACTGTAACCAATTTGCATTGTACATGTGAGACTACTACAAAAACATTTTCTTTAATAATTAGCTACTAAATAACATATATTTGTTAACCAGAGTACTGTAGTAGGTCCAGCTGTGAGGTGTCAGTTTAATAAAAATGTGAAACCCCCATATAAACACAAGTGCCCCATACAGTATAGTCACACATGAATAAATGTAATGAAAGCACATGGGGATGTGTCAGGGACAGTAAACAAATTTATAATATGTAATGAATAATGAATCAATCCCATACAGCAGATAGTTTATAAAATAAAAAGAAGCAATGTTAAGCATTGCACAGCTTTGCAGACTGGGTGTAAGCATTGTGTACATATGAATACTAAGCAATGAATAGCCCAGCTAAGTGGATTTCCTGATTGCTAAGGAATGCTGAACCTGCCCCTTTAAGCACTGCCAACCTTAGCTAAGCAGGTTTGCCCGTAGCTTAGCTTAGCTCAGCATATTCAAAGCTGTCCAATCATGGCAAAGGGCAGGAAATTGGCCGTATTTAAACCCCACAGGTGGGAATACAGCTCATAACTGGTTGCAGCTTCCCACTGTAGGCAGTATGGCAGAAGTTGGCAAGGGCATGTGCTTCCAGGTGCAGCACTGGGGCATACAGGAATCCAAGGGCATGGTAGGACTCCTGGTACAAAACCACGATGAGAGACTGCTGCAGGGATAGTACCAGGGCTCCCAATATAAAGCAGAACCCTGGGAACATCTCGCCTGTGATCTCACCAGTGCCACTGGTATCCCTCAGACTGGTGAGCAGGTCCGGCACAACTATGTTAGCCTAGGTTAGCCTAGTACTAACCTATGAACCTATGAACCTATGAACCTATGTTGACTTGAAGCGGAGGAAGAGGGAGCTCTTGGATGAGTGGGTCCAAGAAGCAAGGCAGAGGGGTGATGTCCCAGCAGTGTGTAAGTAGTCATACCAATAACTGTTTACTAATGTCCAGCCTGTGTATGTGATGGATAAGTATGCCTAAATATTTCTCTATTTCCCTTATAGCAGCAGCTGAGCAGGCTGTGACTCAGGAAGCCCATGCTAGTAGGTTGCAAAGGCTGCATCGCGAGGCTGGTGAGTAACAATCCTGCTTGTAGTAGTCATACCAAATAAATATAAAGGAGTAGAAAGTCACCTGGCAGTATAAAAGCTGTGTATGGGTTGTACTGAATAAACCAGACAATATGACAGTAATAGGCCCATATAGGTAATATTTAAATAAAACTATAACTGCCGGGCAATAAAGTTCTAAATCCTGGAATGGTTGTGTTTACTCTGGTATTGTATGGCATTTAGTGTTGGATTCTCCGAATAGTAATATTGTGTTAACCACTGTTACCCACACTGTGCTGCATAAAAAAAATGTATAGGAATGTCTGTATACGACTGCTGTAAGTACAAGATCAGATTGTACAGTCAGGAGAGACTTAGACAGAAAACACTGAAGAAGCAGACAGCAATATCCAAATAACACACTCTGGAGAAACTTAACTTGTATTTTTAACAGACACAGCCATGGTTCAAATCCTGGGAGTGGTAGTAAGCTGTATGCATAATAATACCTCTCAACTGCACAGATTTTTGCAGAACGCCCAGATAATTGGCTCATATTTTCTACCTGTTCCTCTGCCCCCCTGGCAAATCAGTGGGATGATCTCAGAATTGTAGTCACTAAATAATGACATACATTTCATTTTCAGACCTCAAAACCTTCAGAAAATGTATATTAAAACAAATCATGTCACTGTAGCAACTCTCCAAGTTTATGACAGCAATATTCAAAATATGTCCCTATGTGTACCCCCATTTTATCAAGGTTTCTCCAGAGTGTGTGCATTAAGACATTGAGAGGTATGTGCATAATATTAACTAGGAATCTGAGAATGTGTGTAGAAACAGTCAGGTAGTATTAACAAACATCCCCCCCACAGGTTTGTCAGATAAGAAAACTGAAACTGCCTGTCAATAAAGATTTAAATCATGGACTGATAGTGTTTACTCTGTATTGTATGGCCTGACATGTAGCATTCACCAACATCTGATATCAGAATTGCACTGCTTTGTCAACCACTGTTTCTCACACTGTGCTACATAAAAATATATCTAGGAATGTCTGTATAAGACTGTTGTAATTACAAGATCAAATTGTACAACCAAGAGAGACATAGACAGAAAACATTGAAGAAATAGAAGCAATATCCAAATAGCACACACTAATGAAACTTAAATTGTTGTATTTTTAGTAGACACAGCCATGGTTCGAATCCTGGGAGTGGTAGTAAGCTGTATGCATAATCATACCTCTCAACTGTACAGATGTTTGCAGAATGTCCAGATAATTGGCTCATATTTTCTGCCTGTTCCTCTGGACCCCTGGCAAATCAGTGGGATGATCTCAGAATTGTAGTCACTAAATAATGACATACATTTGATTTTCAGACCTCAAAACCTTCAGAAAATGTATATTAAAACCAATCCTGTTACTCTAGCAACTCTCCATGTTTATGAGAGCAATATTCAAAATATGGCCCTATTTGTACCCCCATGTTGTCAAGCTTTGTCCAGAGTGTGTGCATTAAGAGATTGAGAGGTATGTGCATAATATTAACATGGAATCTGGGAATATGTGTAGAAACAGTCAGTTAGTGTTAACAAACATTCCCTCCACAGGTCTAACAGGTAAGAGATGTAGACTTTAGCTATAAGACAGTTGAAGTATACACTGTGTACAAACATACCACTGCCCAAACCAAGGCCATAGGGTATTGTAATAATACCTGTAGAGTAATGATTAGAGCAATGATCATTAAAGTTGTGAGTACTGCAAGGATATATAAGTTAATTGACATCCCCCCACCATATCTGCAACAATAATCTAAACACACAAATCAATGGGTATGTTTACACCAAACCTATTGTTGGGACATATGTCCTATAGTTTAACAAATATTGAAATGTGTTTCTATTAATGTTCCATGCTGAATTATTATCATTGGTGGCCTGTTGCTATCAGTGTAATCTGCATGCCGTTGTAATGGCCATTGTGGTTCCATATATGCATATGTTCTGTTTGCTATGCAACAGTTCCAAATCTGGTGTTTTGGATTAATGGAAATATCTATGCATGCTGTTATAACTAATCCTGCATTGTGTTGACTATTACTAACCCACATATGTTCTAAAACTGCAACACCATCGCATGTTTGGGAAGGCCAGTCCCAGCTGACCAACCTCTCCCACCTCATCTAGCTATGGCACCGGGTCCAGCACATCTGGGACCCACCCCGGGACCTCCCTGTCTGCTGATCCTGCACCACCTTTGGGTCCAACCACCTCAGGGGATGGGGCTCATCCCCCCCCTGGGAGTGGGGGCAAACAGGATCCTGTCACCCAAAGTGAAGTCCAGGGATTGGTGGGTAGCAAGCACCAAAGGGAGTTTGGAGATCTGCTACACCAGCTTGAGAGCCAGATGGTGCATTTAGAGGGTCAGTCTGCCCCTCCTGCTCAGCCCCCCAGCACAGCCACCTTCGGGGCTGTGAATGTGCAGTGGTGACTGCCTATGGGTAGGGATCTCAGACTCACTGTTTCCATTTGGGGGCTCATGGGCTTCTGATTTCCAAACACCCCTCCCTGTCCAAGGTGTTTACCCCCCCACACATGTCATATACCACCCCTGTGTGCTGTCTTGTCTGTCTTGTCTCTCTTCCTATCCAACCTACCTCCCCAAATATATCTATCTTTCCCCAACTTGCCACTCTCACCTTAAAAAAAGGGCAATCTGTTCCTTAAAAAAAATGTTGCCCCATACATTGCTGTCCATTTCACACACATGTCCACTAGACACATGTAATCTGATCTAATTGGCTTCACAGCACATTATTGTTGTCCTCACCCCTCTCTCAGGGGTTTGAGTGTCCAAATCTACCTTCAAATTCAGTATATATGTACAGCTGTTGCTGTAGAAGAAATGGACAGCTATGGACCTTCTCTACACCCATCCTGCACATCCCTAGCTACTTTCCCTATTGTCTTTCCCTCTTTGTGCCCCCTTTTTCACCACTTTCCTATCACCCCTTTTTTCTTTTTTTTTAAAGAAATTAGTGTGGGGGTAAGCAGGAGTAAGCACTTTTAACCAGTAGTAAGTGGGATTAAGCCTGTTTGCACGGTGCTAAGCAGTGCCTACACAGATTAAGCACTTTCAGGCTAACTGTCTGTAAGCATATTTAACCAGAAGTTAGCATTGCTAAACATCACACAAGTCCAAGCAAATGTGCTAACGACTGCTTAATAGTGCCTTAATCACTCTGTATCCAACATATGTGTGTGTGTGTATGTGTGTGTGTGTGTGTGTGTGTGTGTGTGTGTGTGTGTGTGTGTGTGTGTGTGTGTGTGTGTGTGTGAGTGTGTGTGTTGCATTTGGACATCGTTCCACCCTCTGAACCTCTCACTGCAAAACATCTGACCAAAGGCACTGTAAATGGGGGTGAAGTGACCTAAAATAAGGATCTCTTGTAATTACTGTCATTATCCTTTCTTCCACAGCTGAACTGATCTGCCTTGCAAGAAAATAGTCAGCACTGGCAAGTCTTGAACTCAGGACCCTGCACAACATAGCCACAACAAGTTACCAGTTAGCGATCTCAGCTGTAAAATGTTGGGATGATTTCTCCAACAAATCATGCAGAACAGTCAGTTTACAATAGGGAATGTACAATGTGGAAGCACTAAACATTCTAATGACACATATACACACACAAATATATACATATACCTATATATATATATATATATATATATATATATATATATATATATATATGTGTGTGTGTGTGTGTGTTTGGGTCTACTTCATTTGATCGAAAGACCATTTGAACTAAACCCATTTGATCAAAATTTCATTTGATCAAAAACCAGTATTCAAGGCATAAAACTGGGATTTGTCCCCCTCCCCAATGTTGTGAGACCCTGTAGTTGGTATATATAGTTGGGGGGGTGTGGGCGGTGCAGTACCCCACATTGGGGAGTGTGGGGGTGAAGCCCCCCACCTAGTTTCCTTTAAAAAAGAAAATAACACAAAAAGTACAGATTTTAAATGAAAATAGGTGGGGGGGCTTTGCCCCCCACCCCCCCTAACTATATATACCAACTCCAGGTTCACACAACATTGGGGAGGGGGACAAATCCTTGTTATTTGCATTGAATACTGGTTTTCGATCAAATAAATTTCGATCAAATGGGTTTAGGTCAAATGGTCTTTCGATCAAATGAAGTAGACCCATACATACATACATATATATATATATATATATATATATATATATATATATATATATATATATATATATATATATGTATATATATATATATATATATATATATATATATATATGTGTGTGTGTGTGTGTGTGTGTGTGTGTGTGTGTACACACACACACACACACACACACACACACACACACACACACACGTACATATATAAATATATAAATATTTATATAAATATATATCAAAAGAGTATATATAGAGGGCACACAGAATATCAAACAGCCATTATTCCTACAGTTGCCACCTTTTCAAATGGCCAGTGTCTGATTCTTTCCTACAAGTGAGAATTATTGCATGAAACATATACCCACACACAATGCAAAGGACATGACACCCCACTCAGTTTGCATATATATAAATGTTTATTTGTGTACTATTCCATTGTTTATGCCATTTCTTATTGCACTAGGTATTTGAAATACATAATAACTGATTAATGCACCTCTCAAAGAAAACATATGATACAGTAATCTGCAAAACATAACATACTTTTCTGTCTAGGCTAAAGCCTTCAAGTAGTACAACAGTGAAAAACACACTTGCCTTGAAGATGAGAATGAATCAACGCTTAATTACAGATGTAGTTCAACAGCCTTCAATTACACTCTGTACTCAATCCCTTAGGGGGAAATGTATCACTTGTCACAATGTAAATGTATCTGTTTCATAACAATGCTTAGCTTAAATCGTCACTATCACACTGACAAACAGAACTGTGTGCAATACAGTAAGGTCTAGCCCACCACTGTTACCTTGGTGAAACATATGAAAATGTAGAGCCATATACCTTAATGTTTCTTATTACTGGTATCCCTCACATTTTGTAGCAGCCTAGGTAGAAAACATTTAATACGCCTCCCCCATAAAAAGGGTATATAACAGTGTTCTCCATACACTGACCTCCAGACTGTACAGGGTCACAAATGTTTTGTCCATCTGTAACCCTCATATATATGGACCCTACTCCACAACTTGTGTGGGAGTCTACAACATCACTGGAATGATAGCAGGAATGTCAGCACTAAATAATGATAGACCATTAACTATCAACCTTCTACTGCATGACATCTGGTTAAAGTCTGGTATATAGGTTGAGGACAAAAGCTAAAACACAGGGCCATATCTGAAATATTGCTGTTATACACTGTGAAAGTTGCTGGTGTTACAGGATTGGTTGCAACATACCCTTACTTGGGAATATGAAGTCAGAAACACAAATGGATGTTGCCATGTACTGATAGCAATCAACAGAGAGAATGCCACTGATATGTTAGGTACAAGACCTGTGAGGGGAACAGACAAAACATAACTGCCAATCCTCTGGCCATCATGTGGATAGGACCACAGTTGAGAGCTATACAGACAGACTGCATTCCATGCAAAACTAGCGTGTACACTCAAACCCTGCAAAACTAGCAGTATCCAATGCATATAACAGTAATACTCACACTGTCCCTATGTCTGGAACCTTATACAAACATGTAGTTGGCCTGTGTCCACAAGTCCTCTTGTAAGGGGTATAGCTACATGTTGTCTGTAACATCACTGCCCACACAGAGGAAGGATATCTTCCATACAGGAATGGTAAAGGACAATGCCCAGACTGTCACTGCATACAACAAAATAAAATGTGTACTGCTACTGATTGTTGCATTGCCATGACACTGATATGGGAACTAAAGTAGGCATGCTTATCACATAGTAATCAGAGAAGTGTACATCTGTGTTATGACCCACTGCCCATGCCTACCACTAACAGCTATATCAACAGCCATCAACGCCTGTTGGAATACCAGGTCTGTGTGCTCTATGCCAATGAGACCACAGGAAGTCATGTCAAAATGTTTCTCAACTCATATGTGACCCATAACCTGTAAAATTCTATTTAAAAAGAAGCAAACCTGTTTCATAGAAGGTGAGCAACCATTGCCAAGTGAAGATGTGATATGACATTAGAGTACAAACCAAGACAACTGGATGTTGTATCATCTCAGCAGGTGTTTACACAACATACCAGTGTTAGGGTGTGCACACACATTCACCTGGCTTACTGTATGGAGTATTACTTCCCATATGATGGAGGGACAGGTTCAGAACCCAGAGACTACCAATGTTATGGAATAGACTTCCCATACATGTCAAGCAGAGCACCTCACTGGCCCTCTTCAAGACAAATCTTGATGAGTGGATGGGAAATAGAAAATTCACCAAAGGGATCACTCCAGTGTCTTTACTCGACAGAGGCACTGGGAACTAAGGTCAGGTGGCACAATGCCAGGGTAATCCCATGGGCTAGGCTTGTAAAGGCTCCAGGGCCATTAGCCTAGTACACACCTATGAACCTATGAACCTATATGTTTCCACAGGACAGGTCGTTATGTTCCCTATTGAACTGAGCAGGCTATAGGACACATTACAGTGAGGATTGTGTTGACATGTGCTTTTGTGGGGTCATGTTCCAATTGCAAAAGTACCATGCATTGTAACAGAGGTGTGTACACTTAATTTCCATTGTAGCTATATGGAATCAACAGTACCTTACCTGTACAACCATTCTCCACCAGCAATAGAGTAATCCCCCTTGGTGGACACCACCAAGACACAAAGCACATAATAGGTTGCTATAGTGGCTGTACAGGGACACATAGGTGCAGACCACAACTTGGAAGCAAGTGCACCTCTATCTGAGCAAGCATGGAGGTTCACAGGTGACCTCCTGTAAGACTGACTATAACTTGAAATCAGACATATGCAAACCACCAAGGCCAGTTGCAACCATGTCTACACATATGTGTGCAGTCTCAGAACCAGTAACACAAGTCAACCTGTACCTGGGGTAAAGCACACCTCATACACACATGCCATGGATACAGGCAGCCTGCATCAGACAGGATAGGCAGGAACAGTGGCACCCTATCCACAACAGTAGTACAGGGGGATGTGCACATCACCCACACTGCCCACATCAGTGTTGAGCATGGATATAATGCTGACTAATGACAACAGCAAGTATCCATGGGGCATGAGAACATCACAGTTTTGTTCCTACATTAACACAGGCATGTGCTCAAAGTCTCATCATGCACTGCAGTCAAACACATTCATGCCACCATCCACACACCATCCCACATGAAAGATGGTCACTGTCATCCCTCTACACAGAAATGAATGTTGTGTAGTGGATTATGTCATTAAGTGTCTAACATTGGCGGAACAGGACATGTCAGGGCCAGGAGTGTAATGCAAGATGTACAAGCCATGATAACTTACAGTGTTATGGTATAGTCTGGATTATTTGCAAGTAATACCCACTATTGATGTGCATGTGGACAACTGTATGAGGTCTCCTGACCTTTTTTCCTGTTTATGTCTTCCAAGTACAATGTCCCAGGAACACCTGGAAAATGATGCAATAATCCAGTTCCTCTTAGTCCATCATGCCATCCTCTTTGGCCACAGGGCTCAGGATCTGCAGGAGAGGACCAACCTGTGGAACAAGCTCATCCACAGGATAAACAATGTCAGCCTGCAGAACCGCAATTATGAGCAAGTGTGACATTGCTGCACAGATCTGATCCACCACGCCTCTCAGCGTGCCACTGCAATTAGGAGGGACCTGCTAGCCACAGGTGGGGGGTCATGTCATCCAGCCCTCACTGTTAAATGCTGAGGAGCTCCTCACCAGCCTTAGGGTACCCAACCACCAGCCAAGCCAGGAAGCTGAAGACAGCATTGTGGAGGTGGGTGCTACCCACACAATGGATGAGGAGCATGCAGTTAAGGCCCCAGGGCACATTAGTAGACTACTGTTGCTTAGCTATTTTCATCTGTAAAGTATCAACATGCATATGTCAGATAAGATAGTCTGTTGTTGCAGTGTAGTAATGCACAGATGTGCATAATCTCTAGTATTGTTGATTTGTATTGTTGATATGCTGAAATGCTGCTCCCACCCTGTACCAATGCTACTGGTGTAGCTACTGACATTACGTCTCTCACACAGCTATTTAGGTCCCACTGGTATACAACTGGGGCAGCAACCTGTAGCTGGTGAGTATGGATTTCTTTTGTTCAGGTTTGCCAATACACTGGCCATGTTATGGCCATGCTATTTGCTATGCACATCTATAACACACCTACCCATAATGCATGCTGTACATGTTCGCTTATTGTTGCTGTTAACTACACTGCATCACACTGGTCACCATGGTGGTATATCTGAAGGTTATGTAAGACTTATGCAGTATACCTAACAACCTGTCAGTGCAAAATGTGTGGACAGAGATGAACATAATGGTAGGATGAATGGTCTATAGTAGGGACCTGTCTGAAACATTACCCTTATACAGTGGCTACAACAGTGTATACACCACTATTCCAATGGCAACTGTTCGTAATCTAAACAATGGCAAATCACAATACCACATTCCACACCTTTTACAACCTGTAATGTGATCCTAACATGAGCAATGAATGTGTAATATGGAAACCTATGTTAGGGCAACAAATATGGGGAATACATACCTTACAATACACTGGAAGCATATGTGTGCACACATTCCAAATAATATATTGTGGAAGCAGCTTGTGAGGTACTGATAGCATTCACTCTTCTTGAGTACAGATGTTCCATCACGTACAGGGCCTCAATGTCACACCAAGTAATGGTCTGCTGTCCAAGAAGTATGTCTATGAGATTTGCCCACTCACCTGCAATAGAGGCAGCCATGGCTTGCACACATCTTAAAAACCATGAAATGGATCCCATATCAGAAGGGTAGCATTCAGGAGTGGTTAAAGTAGCCTTACCTCACCATTGCATGTACCATGGCAAACAGTGCAGACAGTCATGTATGTGTGTGTGAAGTATGGGACAACATTAATATTGAAAATAAATAGATGCCCATCCAAATCCAATGGCAACACATGTTGCACACTGGTCACAGAGGCTGCCAGAAACATACAGCTACACTGAGGGACTTGCAGGAATGTCTAGCAAGTACTGCCTGTGCAGTACCTATGTTGACAATTACCTGGAATCTGCAAAAGTGTGGCCTATGGGTTAGGGTAATTAGATGGAACAGTTATTCCACAGGCAACATCATCCAGGGCTCTCTACAAATAGCATATGCATAACATCAAGTCTCCCAAAAGGCATGTGTTGCAATGTGTAATGGTGTCATGAGACCAAGGCTGAAACCTACAGACAGTATTCATAAAGATACATGTGGTGCACAAGCTACACCTCACTCCACCTCAGGGCCACCATCCACATTTTACCTTGCTGGTGCCAGTGTGCACCTTTAGGTTTGCTGTTCATTAGCAGGAACTATGCCAGTAGACATGGCGTTTGGAATTTGGAACACTGCAAAATAACACCTTTTGTGGCCCATAGTTGTCAAGCATCTGCAATAAGGCTTCGAATGAGGATGGGTGTCATCCTAAAACACAACAGTGAACTGAAGCATACATCCAAAGCTCACGAAGAATGGCTGTATCCAAACACAGTAAAGGTCATGAATTGTGTCAGACATAACCCTGACTCCATAGCAATATTGAAGCCACTGTGTGACCTCCAAGGGCTGTGCACATGAGCTGACTTTGCAATCTGACAGAGTTGGGGGACATTTGTAGGGCAGAGTGACCAAATAATGGCAAGTGAAGATGAGCCATGCTAGTATACCTCTTCCAGGAATAGTGACTGCTGTAGTTCACTTAACCTGTGCTGTAACAAACCTTTGTGTTAAGGGGGTGCACACTTATGCAACCCACATGTTGTATGCATGTCATTCAGCATCTGTACGACTAACACATTTGTTTGATACTGGATTGGAGTGCACAGGTTATATGCCACATATCAGGTGTGTGTAATGTTAACATATGCAGTATTGTGGCCCCACTGCATACCATGGAAGAGGCTGGCATGTTAACAAGGGTGTGTACACTCCTCATATCCACTTTAAGCTTTGTGGGTTGTCAGTGTAATCAGATTTTATTGCTCATACATGCACTGCTGATGATGAGATCTGCAAATCAGAGGTCAGGCATTAACTATTGACATCAGTCCTCATATCATCCCAGGTATGTCAGACAAACACATAGGGGCAGTGAGAAACAGATCAAACATAACTGCCACACATATACACATTCAGCAATGATGTGTACACTCTTGAGATATGGTGCACAGTACATGCCAGTGTACTGTACAGGTGCACACCAATACTGTGTACATAGGTGCAGTGTGTTCCAGAGGAAGGGGCATCACCTACTAACACAGCTCATGCATCACAGAGATGTATAATGTTGGTAACAAGGATTGAGTATGGCTGCAGTACATGCTGAGTGCCATATGTCATGCATGTTGACTGTTGGGTAATGAGAGGTCTGGGTAATATCTTTGTGCCACCTCACCTGTAAGTGTGTGTGTGTGTGTGTGTGTGTGTGTGTGTGTGTGTGTGTGTGTGTGTGTGTGTAGATGTAAACCATAATGTACAGGTCTTAAATTACATTTTTTGCTTTCCCCTTACTGGTGACGAGGTGGGTCAGGGTCCCTCCTGCAGGCAATCTGATGTTAGTCTCCATACAGACTCTGACAATGATGATAGGCATGGTGAGGCACAGGTAGTGTTGTCAGGAGCTGAAGCTGTGCCATCGGTTGATATCCCACTTTTATCCACCCCATCCCCGCACACAGTCTCAATGCCCATACATACCCAATCACCACTGGTCATACATGAGACAGTTCGCGGGTGGTGGCATGGGACAAGACAATGTGGGGACTATGGCAAGTGTGTCTGTACACAACAGCCATAGCCAGATGACTAGCGAGGTACCACACAAGCAGATGTTCAGGGGTGCTCGTAGGAGGGCTGCTGGCCATCATGCCCCTGGCAGTAGTGCCACATCAGATGTCAACAGACGCATGTTTTGAGCCATCATGGAGGCACAGGCATGTATAGAATGTTACACCAGACAGAGGCTGAGGCTCCAGAGGGCTAGTCATTCTGCTGTACTTGACAACATCCATGATCTTACAGGTACCCACCATTATTTTGCAGAGGTCATGGACAGATGGTTGGGTGAGATGGTGGGAATCCTTGACCGTGTGGTGTCTCTGGTAGATCATGTGGTGGGAATAGGGTGGTGGCCATGTGAGCGTAGGTCAGCAACATCAACAGGTGGAGGTCTACGTGGATGTGCAAAAACTTACGGCCGCTCCCATAGTGGCAGTACCAGCAGCAGCACTGCAGGGGAGGTGCTGTCCACATCACAATGCAGCAGGTCACGTGCACTTGGTCCTGGCCAGTACCAACAGGGATGCGGATCCAGTGGACAATTGTCATCATCAGGGGAGAATAACATATCTGGGCTTCTGCCTGACAGTGCCCGTGAAAGCCCTGGCAGGCACAGTTCCCGTGTCCGTGGCCAGAGACAGTGAATGTACACCCTGCCATGTACAGTCTGCAGCTGTCCAACAAACTCCTGTATAGGGCAGTCACATGACAGACATGTGCATGCATACACACACACACACACACACACACACACACACACACACACACACACACACACACACACACACACACACACACACACACACACACTTCACCAACACAGCTAGGGCACCTCCATACCTACATACACACTATCTGTACAGTCCATTTAATAAAGAATCCCTTAACCCACACACATGATGTCAACTAAACGGCTCAGCCTAGGCCTCTGGCAAACCTGCCAAAACACCCTGTGCATATGATGATACCTGTGCCACATTCCTGTCATCCATACCATCAATGCAGGGACATGCTGATATGGTTCTGATGGAGAGGGTGAATGTCCTAAGGTTTAGCAATGTAAAGCTGTTGAACGTGTTTTCAGCTGGAATGATTAATGCTTACATGTTAGGGCATGTAGATGTCCAGCCATGATGCATTATAGCTGTTATTAACACTGACTGATTGTGGTCTCCATAATGTATTCTGTTTGTGTTCTAGGTGTCTGTGTGTCAGCAGGATGTTGGTCTGCTGTCCTGTCCTACAAGGGATGTAGCACTGTGGTGACACATTGACTGTGTCATATCCCGGGTACAGCTGAACACAGGTAACAGGTCTGTATAATAGTTACTGCATGTGCCACATTGCTGATAGGACTGAGGGGTGTATACAGTTGAGTGCATGGTGGCTGATATCAGCAGCTGTTCTACAGTGGACAATTGTAAGTGTACGGCATGGCACACACCAAATGTCCTTGATTAACACACACACACACACACACACACACACACACACACACACACACACACACACACACACAGGCTTTGGTGTTGATGCAATACACAGAGAATACTGTTTACATGGATATACTTCATTTTGCAGTGAACTCATTTTGGCCTATAATTCCACCCAGACCATATTGCCAAAACATCACATCAGAAAATAATCAGTTCACCAGTTTAATGTCATTGACCATGGTACTGGCAGGGTATATGTCCTCTTCCCGAATTTAGTGCAATCCTGGAGTTGATAAACATAGGTGTGCTGGTGTTGGTGGCACAGTCTCTCACTTTGGAGGGTGTGGGGTGGCATAGAACCACACATAATGTGATTAAATACTACTTAACCTGTTAACATAAACTGTGCAGTATAACAGCACACTAAGCAGGGGGATACCCACAACAATAACCCCAATGTAGGTGGCTGTGGCCACAACAACCACACCCATGTATATATACCAACTCCTGTATCACTGTACAGCTGTACAGTGGTGAAAAGGGCATGTACACATCCAATACTAGTTTTGTTTGAATGTATTTCCACAAGATTATTGCTTTGAAATGTTACCTTTAGCCGGTCAGTTCTCAGACAAATTATCTCCTGGAACATAAATTTTCTGAAAACTGAAGTAGATCCCCTCACATACACACACACTTACTTGGCAACACTGAGAGTAGAACCCTTACTTAGGTACTTATTGCTACTAATGTGTTTGGCTTTAATTGCACACACCACAGAGCTTTTAGGGTGAGATGTGTCCAGAGTTTCCTGTTAAGTGAAGAACATCACCAGGCCTTGTACAGTAAGATAATGGGGGATGTACTGGGTGTTAATGAACAGTACATAGTATGACATACTGTCATATACACATTGACAAACACATAGTCATAGACACATCTGACAGACATGGGTTTAGCAATGCTTACTAACTTGTCAGTGAGTCCATTTTGTTACAGAGAATTTGCACACAGCACATGCATCATTGGGCTGGATAGTGTACTCAGTTACCTGTATGGTTGATGCTGATAGTGGTCCTCATACAGTGGACCTTGGGACATGTACTGGGGTTACCATGGTGTAAAGACAGTATACCCAGCACCCACACCCTACATTGGATATTGTACTCACTGAAATCCATGATAATGCTCTGACATATCCACAATCACACATTGACCAGAACTGCAATACAACTCCTTGCCCATCTAATCAGTGCTACTACAGGGATATGCATTTATAGCACATGCCACAGGGATAGCAGGGTGAGGGTTTATCATGGCTCTCCTAATGTCAGCAACATGACTATCCCTTATAATGTATGACACGGTTTATGGTATTTGGAGAATGTGGCCTCAGAATGCTGTCTCTTACAAATATACACATTCACACACATACACACACTTGCCAGGACTCAGAGGGTAACCCACACCTATCTATCCATTTGTAGAACAGTAATATGCTAGTATTGCAAGCTCCAGGTAGCCCAAAGGGTAAAGAGTGTAACAAGATACATTTAACATCGATTACAGCAGCAGACATTTCTAACTATGGCAGTGGGGGTGTAGTGGGTGAGAAGGCCCTCAGGGTATTGTCAAGTACAAGTTTAAAAACACACAGACACTGTTATTCTCAGTAATGCACACTGACACATTTGTCAGTACCTGGGTCCATAGGTGCAGGTGTTCCTAGGTGTGTACCAGGCTAATGTCCATGGAGAGATGAGAAGAGTAGGGCATGTGGGTACACTGGTATCATGCCACCTGACATTTGTCAGCAGACCATCTATCAACCAATGCCACTTGAGTGATCCCCAGGGTGACAGTTAAATTCAACATCCAATCATCTGGTTTTCTTTTGCAGAGGGCCAGTGAGGTGCTATAATAGACATGTATGCAACATATATTACATAACATGGCCATTGTCTGGGTTAGAGGCCTGTACCCAAGCATGTTCTGTTGACTGTGGTAGTCTGGTTGATGTATCCATGGCATGTGGTGCATACAGGGTGGGGTTTCCTAGCTGTGGCATTCATAACACAACTGGGCAGACATGTCAGTGTCAGTCAAACATAGATTGCTTGCAGGCAACCAAGATGGATACCTGACATCTGCACATCTGTACAGAGGACAGACATAAATCAGCTAGTCAATGGGTTATGCATTGGAATGAATGTTTTGACAGACTTCTGACACTGTTCGGTATGCCATTACTACATGACAGCAGCCCTCAATGACATGTCCTAAACACATAGTAGACTACAATTAATATCCACATATCAGATCAATATCCAGTAGCAGATACTTAATAACATACAGCTCACACACCAAGAACATTGTAGTCAATACTCAGAGTCCAGCTTTGCATACAGGGGTATATGATTCCAGTACTACAATCTACAATCTACTCTTACTTAGAAAAAGCACTGTTAAAAGTAGTTACGTAATGATACAATACATGCAAGTGTGACTGCATATAACCTGGGATGCTACCCATGTATGAAAAACATACAAAGAGAAAAGATCATTGTACTAGCCATGTATACTCAGGTGTTCCATACAATATACTCACACCCCTTGCTACGCTAATGACAGCACATATAAGCATGTTATGTATATGGAATTTAATACACTTATTAAAGATGTCATTACCCTGCTATTTTATCAGACTGGAATGTGATCACAGGTTACCAGGGCTGAGTTATGCTTAGCAGGTGTAAGCATTGCTTAAATGTAAATGCTAAGCACATTTGCATATAGGTAAGCGAAGCATGCACAGTGTAAGTGCCTATTAGTTTACCCATATGTTAGTACTGCTTACTGCCACGCAAACCCATGCAAACCTGCTTAAAGCTGCTCAAAACTGCCTTAACCACTCTGTATCCTTTGCAGGTCTTGAACCCAGGACCCTGTACACTATAGTCACAGCAGTTAACCACTAAGCCATTGGAACTTTGAAAATGGTCGTTGTTTTTTCAAATATATCATTCAGTACACATACTGAATAGTAGTGAACAACTGCGTTGACTACTACAATTGTTTAGTACTTGTAAGTGAAAATAATGCTGAATCAGTCATGTTTTTATATCTAAATATACACATATCAGATAAGTATGGTGGGATACATCTGGGAAGGTATATACAACACTCATGTTTACACAGATGGATATGGATATATATTTATACATATGTAGATATATGTATACATGTACACACGCATATATATATATATATATATATATATATATATATATATATATATATATATATATATATATAAAAATAACATATGCCCATAACATGTAGTGGAGTCATACCTCAGCACCATAAGTCACAACCTCTTATTGCAAGGAAATGCAATGTAAGTATTGCAGGTATAAATGTAGAATATTGCTACAGTAACAGGAGTTGTGTCAACAGACATGTTGTGTAGGAAGTCACTTCTTATACTGACATGTACACCATCAGTTACTGACAGACATCATAAGATTATCATAGTGAAGTACCACACAAATCACAGAAATTATCCTGTGGAATACAGCAGAAATATGACCAATAAACATGGGCAGTCTGACACAATCTGGTCAGTCCAGAGGTATACACAGAACTCCTTAGTGCAAAATATGTGGACCAAGTCTGACAAAGGGGTTGTTTACATCCATGAAAATGTGGATATCACACAAATATTGGAATAGATAAGCTCACACAATTGATGCATTCACACCCTCCTGTCTGTCCTAACACATCTTAACCAGAGGAGCAGAGGTCCCAAACCCACATACTTCCCACTAGTCAGTGACATACATCTTCACAGCATCCCACTGCTTTTTCAGAAATACACAACACATATGGTGGCCAGGCAACAGTACATCTGACAAATATCTGGACATAACATCACATTAGGTAAATACACTGAGCTGCTAGGCATGTCACAAAGCACTGTGTAAACTGCAGGCAGACTGCCACAACACTGACCCAAGTTTCCTATATGTGAATACACATGCACTTGCAAATATAGCAGGCACTACAGGCATGTAACAGCACGGAGTAACAGACACCAGTGTGAAAGTGCAAACCCACAGCCAATCTCAACAAAGTCACAGTCACATTATGGTAAGACTAATTAATAGTACAGTATATAGACTGTGAGCAAAACCATCCTCATATTTGACACTCACACACTAACCCTACATATACTGGCCAAATACACAGTGTAGTCTGATGTCTGACTGTGGTATGCAACATGTATCAGTCTGGCCCTACAAACATATACACTGATAGGGTACCAGAAACTGAGCAGCATGAAACATCAGATAGAACAGGACCAAGAACACTGACATTTACCACAGTCTGTACACAGGTAACATATTCACAATACATTGATAGACAATACTGACAATCTGTCAGCAATCACCATTAGTACACAGACCTCACTACTGTATGGACTACAACAGAATGTCTAGGTTTTGTCCTCAAATATAAGGCCTACTATACATAACATGTCTGCAGTCTGATATCTCACTGGCTTCTTAACAGGCATGATGTCAGTAAATAATGATATACTGTACATATGCACCTCTTACTGCATGACATATGGACAAAGAGTGACAGACGTGGGGGACAGAGGCACAAACGCAGGGCCAATATTGACATATTGCTGTGATAAACTGAGACAATTCCTGGTGTAACAGGGTTTGTTGTGACACATCTCTTCTGAGGGATATGAACTCAGTAACTCACATGGATGTCACCATGTACTGACTGCAATCATCAGAGTATGTTACTACATTTCTAAAGATAGAAAATGTGTGAGTAACACATCACATATAAAACTCCAAACTCTGGCCAGTCTGCAGATAGCCCTACAAGTGAGAGTTTCCTCAACCACATAACACTGTCATTCCAGACTTTAAATCATGTAGAACAGCCATATCCACACAAACCCTGTTAAACCAACATTACTTCAAATTTAGAACAGCGATACGTACATTCTATACCCATGTCTGGAACATCCCCCTCCTGTTTGTTGGCCTGTCTCCACAGTTTATGCTGTAAGAGGTATTTCCAACTACCCTCTGTGATGCTATTTGTCAGACACCCACATGAAGTCCTGCTGATAGTAAAAGAAAAGGGCCAACACTCACATGAAGTGCTTAGTTATAGGAGTGTGTTTCCATGCAATTGGCTATAGGAATGATACCACAGCTGTTCCACGTGCAATTAGCAAGTGGGGGACTCCAAATCATGTACAGGCCATCAGCTGATCATGAGCATTACCTACAAAAGTCAAGCTGCTGCGTATGCAAAACAGATGTACTTTTCCACATCCACCAGAGAGGGAGAGAGAGAAACAGAGACAGAGAGAGAGAGATAGAGACAAAGTAAGAAAGGAAGGGAGTAAGAGAGTAAGGGGCAAGCGTGTTTGTGTATGATCTGTGGGTGGAGAGTGGTATCTGGGTGTTATAATGGTTGCCTATATTGTTTACTAATCCATACTATCACATAGTAATTGCACATGGCTGTACACATTTATGGCTGAGGATTGTCTACAACAACCTCTACAGTGTTTGAAAACTGTTTGCTCTGTAATGTGTAGAATACAACCACGTTGAGAAAAGCTTTTAATACAAAAAACAGCAGCAAAGCTTTCAGGTTTATACCCTTCCACAATGCTAAATACAAAATCAAAAACACATGAGTTAGAGTTTAAATAGGACTCAAGAAAAGTCATGTGATCACAGCCCAGCCGATCAAATGACAACATATAAAATCACAAACAGGTTATTTTAAAAAATATAAAATTTAAAAGTAACATAGAAGCACATATAAAAAATAAAAAATAAAAATCACAAATAAAAATATTGTTAAGGGACACATATAGAAAATGTTTACAATCAAAATTTACTCTGCTGTAGCCTCAGTAGAATGGGCTTTAAGGTAACAGCAGTATTAAGGCCACGTGGATGATCAGCAGCTAGCCTCAAAATCCATTCATATTCCTTGACTTCTAAGAAATTATTAATATCACCACCTCTCAGAGACATATGGACCGACAGATGGACCGTGTCTACAACCCTAAATTTAAAACTATGCATGCTACCACAAGATAAAATGTGCTTATAAAGTGCATTCTTATCATTATTCCTCCTGATCTCAGACTTGTGTTCAATAATATGGTCTTTTAGTCTTCTTGTGGTCTTTCCTACATAGAATAAAGTACATTGGAGGCAAGTAGCCAAATAAACCACATTAGTATTAATACAGTTAGCTAACAGCTTAAAGTTGTAGACACGTCCAGTAACAGGGTGGGTAAAAATATCACTGCCTTTACCTAGAATATCACCATAGCATGTGCAGTCCATACAATAAAATGTACCCACCCTTATACTAAGTTGTGGGATGTGTTTACGGCTAAAATCTTTGTAGCACAATCTGCTTTTCAAATTTTTCAGGTTCCTATAAGAGAAGAAGGGTTTGGAATCTAACACATTCCTAACATCAGACGATGCCATGAAAATTACCCAATTCTTTTCAATAATGTGCTTAACTGCCTGGGTATTAGTATTAAACATTGTCACATATGTAACTCTATGTGAACCCCCCACGTCAGTCTCCCTACACATATATGTATCATATTTGCTTAGCATAATGAAAGTTGGTTTAAGTGACAAAGCCCTATCTCTTGCAATTTTACCCATTGTATCACAGAGAAATGTTGCATCATAACCACTATGTAGAAAGTCCATCTTCATATCCTCCATCTGTTTTAAAAAAACACCATCATCTGTGTTAAGTTGACTGGCTCTTCTAAACTGCGCAGTGACTATCCCTTTAAATATGTGCGGAGCATGCATGCTGTTCCTATGAAGGTATCTACCAGCACATACTTCTTTCTTATGTATACTTGTACAAATTAATCCCTCCTTTAGCTCTATACATAAATCCAGAAAGGTAATACTGGTTTCAGAGTATATTATTTTAAACTCAAGAAATGTAGTTGTACCATTCAAATAATCTAAACAGGTGTACACATCACCGATAGACAACTTTTAATACTAATACCCAGGCAGTTAAGCACATTATTGAAAAGAATTGGATAATTTTGATGGCATCGTCTGATGTTAGGAATGTGTTAGATTCCAAACCCTTCTTCTCTTATAGGAACCTGAGAAATTTGAAAAGTAGATTGTGCTACAAAGATTTTAGCCGTAAACACATCCCACAACTTAGTACAAGGGTGGGTACATTTTGTTGTATGGACTGCACTTGCTGTGATGATATTCTAGGTAAAGGCAGTGATATTTTCACGCACCCTGTTACTGGACGTGTCTACAACTTTAAGCTGTTCGCTAACTGTATTAGTACTAATGTGGTTTATTTGTCTACTTGCCTCCAATGTACTTCATTCTATGTAGGAAAGACCACGAAAAAACTAAAAGACTGTATTATTGAACATAAGTCTGAGATCAGGAGGAATAATTAATAGAATGCACTTTATAAGCACATTTTATCTTGTGGTAGCATGCAAAGGTTTAAATTTAGGGTTGTAGACACAGTCCATATGTCTCTGAGAGGTGGTGATATTAATAACTTCTTAGAAGTCAAGGAATATGAATGGATTTTGAGGCTAGCTGCTGATCATCCACCTGGCCATAATACTGCTGTTACCTTAAAGCCCATTCTACTGAGGCTACAACAGATTAAATTTTGATTGTAAAATTTTCTATATGTGTCCCTTAACAATATTTTTATGTGTGTTTTATTTTTATTTTTTATTTTTTATATGTGCTTCTATGTTACCTTTAAATTTTGTATTTTTTAAAATAACCTATTTGTGATTTTATATGTCGTTGTCATTTGATCGGCTGGCTGCGATCACATGACCTTTCTTGGCTCCTATTTAAACTCTAACTCATGTGTTTTTGATTTTGTATTTAGCAATGAGGAAGGGTGCAGACCCGAAAGCTTTGCTGCTGCTTTTTGTATTAAAAGTTTTTCTCAAAGTGGTTGTATTCTACTGTTGCCTTTTTGTTTCCAGTACTACAGTGGGTGCTTGTTTTGCCTTGTAATGTGGAAATTGGGACATATAGGTCCTCAATATAATGATGTAACAAAACCCACAATGCAATGGATCCTGTCATTACACAATCACCCTAACCTTCACACAGGATACTGATGACACACACACAAACACACACTTATCAGTACTGAGTTTCAAACCCCTACCTATGTATTGCTATTATAGTGTTATGCAGTTATTGCATGCACCACAGAGCTTACATGCTAGAAATATGTCCAAAGGCATCTTTGAAGGTGAGTGACATCAGCAACAGTGCTAAAGGAGGAGTAAGGGAAGTGTAGTAAGTGTGAATGTCCACAAAATCAGGTGTGAACGGAAATACACACACACTCTCTTAGAGAAGTACACACATTATCACAGTTGGCAGGATCAGGATTAGAACTCCTATCTAACTAGTTTGCTACACTACAGTATTACACAGTTATTATAAGTACCACACAGCTTATAGGGCTGTAACATTGTCAAAAGGTTATTTCAAAGTGAATGACATCCGCAGGCATGCTAAAGTAGGGCAATGGGAGGGGTAGTGAATGAGAATGGCTTCAAAATCATTCATCTACACCCCCCACCCCCACCCCCACACACACACATATTTGCCAGTACTAAGATGTATAGGTTCATTGCTTCACAGGTATGTAGTAGGTGAATGGGCCTGAAGGCTTTTCAAGGCTAGGCAAAGGGAATATCTTGGCATCAGACCACATGACAATAGTCCACAATGTGGGTCAGGGGTGTAGTCCCTGGAGTAGTCCCCTGGGGTGGGTACTGTATTCAGCATCCACTCATCTGGGTTACTATTGTGGGTGGCCAGTGATGTGCACTGCTTCCCATGTATGTGATCTATATTCCATAACATGGACAGTGTCTGGGTTGTGCACATGTCCCACACGCATGTTCTTTGACATGTGGAAGTGTACTTGAGGTCTCTGGTGTATGTTGTGTGGACAGATTATCTTCTGATGCAGCATTCCTGACCTCATTTGGTGAGACCTGGCTATGTAACTGAGGTAATGCTTGCACCTACATTGACAGCATGATACAGGTATTCATTGGAGTTAGTGGCATCTATTGATACAGGGTATGTGTATAAGGTAGGGTATTCCCTTTGTGGGTTAAGTTTGCAGACTCTACAGTTGTTGCAGGTGTCCAGTGGGGAACATAGGAAAAGGGCCACTGTAAGCATTTATTTGCCTACTGCGGGGATGGAACAGGGTGCCATGTCCTTTTACTTGTGGGATAACACACAGTCAGGAGATGTAACACATCAAAGTACTTTCTGATGTCAGTGGCACTGCTGTGATCAACAAGCATGCAGTCCACTGCAATTACACCGCAGTTACTATCTGTGAGGCAATATGCAGGGAACTAACAATATAGTGGTTGTTGCCTAGCCAAGTGTGTTTGTGTATGAGACATGGGTGGAGTGTGTTCTCTGAGTAATAGAAGGGTTGTCTATATTGTTCACCAATCCAAAATGTCACATGTAGGGCTATGGATTGTCTACACCAACTTCTCTGGTGTTTGACATCTGTTGTCCTTGTAATGTGGACATTGTGACATATACTAGATCCTTAACATAATAATTTAGCAAAACCCACCCCACAATGGATCCTGTTATTACACAATCACATCAATCTCCACACGGGATACTGATCACTCACACACACACACACACACACACACACACACACACACACACACACACACATACACTTGCCAGTACTGAGATTCAAATCCCTACCTATGTATTGCTACAATAGTGTATTGCATGTATTGCATGTGTCACAGAGCTTAGAGGATGGATGTTGTGTCAAGGTACTTCTTAGGTGAGGAACATCACCAGCCCTTGCAAATACTGACATTGGGTGATGTAGTGGGTGACAGATCCCAAAAATAATTTTTTCCTACACTCACATTTGCCAGGGGTGAGGTTCAAACCTCTACCTAACAATATTTATGGACCATTATGTTACACATTTACCATGTGCACCACTGACCTGACATGGTTTAGGTTTGGTAACAGGTACTTCTAAGGTGGATGATATCTGCAGATCTGCAAAAGTCAGGCTCTGAGATGTGTACTGGGTGTAAATTGGGACAAAATCTTGAGGGACAGACATACATATATACACACACACAAACACTTGCCACAGATGAGATTCAAACCCATACCTATGTAGTTACAGCTACTACATTGTTCCGTATTTATGCCATGCACCATGGAGCTTATATGTTGGAGAGCTCTCAACAGGTATCTTTGAAAGTGACTAACATCAGCAGTAGTGATAAATGAGGAGAAATGGGAGAGTAGTAAGTGTGAATGTCCATAAAACCAGGCATCATCAAAGACACACACGCTTACACACACAAACACACACAGTTTCACAGTTGCCATGTGTGGGATTACAACTCCTACCTAACTAATATAATACACAATAGTATGACACAGTTATCAAAAGCACCATGGAGCTTATGGCACTGGCATTTGTCCAAAGGGTTATTTCAAGGTGACTGACATCAGCAGGCTTCCTAAAGTAGGGCAATGGGAGGTGTAGTGACTGTGAATGACCTCAAAATCATTAACCTACACACACACACACACACACACACACACACACACACACACACACACACACACACACACACACACAGAGAGAGAGTTTCACAGCTGCTATGTCTAGTATTAGAACTCTTATCTAACTAGTATGCTACACTATAGCATTACACAGTTATCGCAAGTGTCATGGAGCCTATGGGGCTGGCATTTGTCCAAAGGGTTATTTCAAGGTGACTGACATCAGCAGACTTGCTGAAGTAGGGCAATGGGAGGGGGTAGTGACTGTGAATGGCCTCAAAATCATTCATCACCACACACACACACACACACACACACACACACACACACACACACACACACACACACACACAGTTTCACTGCTGCCATGTCTGGGATTAGAACTCTTACCTAACTAGTATGCTACACTATAGTATTACACACTCATCACAAGTGCCAAGGAGCTTATGGGGCTAGCATTTGTCCAAAGAGTTATTTCAATGTGACTGACATCAGTAGGCTTGCTAAACTAGGGCAATGGGAGGTGTGTTGACTGTGAATGGCCTCAAAATCATTAATCTCCACACACACAGTTTTGCAGTTATCATGCTTGGGATTAGATCTCCTACCTAACTAGTTTTCTACATTACAGTATTACACACATATCACAAGTGCCACACAGCTGATAGAGCTGAGTGGTTATTTCAAGGTGACTGACATCAGCAGGAGTGCAAACATGGGCAATGGGAAGTGCAGTGTGTGTGAATAGAAAAACACACTCAGTCACACACAACTTTACATTGGACAGGACTGAGTATACAAATGCTAGATGAATACTGATTTGTACTATTCTGTTACACAGTTATCACAAGCACCACGGACACTATAGGGCTGAGGGCTACAAAAAGCAATATCTACAGTGACTGACATCAGCACATAATGTGATATTGGCCAATTGGATGTGTGGTGAGTGGGACAGAACTCAGGATGGAAATCTCTCTGTCACTGTCTATCTCTCTCTTCTCCACATCTGTGTGTGTGTGTGTTTGACATATTATAGTGTGTTGGCCTTGGATATGTGTGAGTATTCCTATCCAATGTGTGTGCAAAGCATGAATGTTGTACAATGTGGTGTATGCACAGACATCTGCGACTGACAGAAATGTATAGTCCACTGTGTTGCCAGACATGGGCCTCATTTCTCTAAGTGTAGGAGCATGCCCAGTATGACCTTCTGTATTGAGTGTGTGAATCCATTCCAGTTAGGTTGTACTCCAGTCCAGGATTTGGTGTTCTACAGCTACAGCTATCAACCTGTTTCTGCAGGATATCTGTAGATAGGTTGACAATATGGAGTCACAATGGACAACAGATAGTGGGATACTGTAACTACTGTGTCTGTGCTGCTTATGTTACATGGTTAGTGTTAGCAGAGATATTCAGACATATGCACTGTTTTACACTGTGATGTATTATGTCATCAACTACTGACAGATATACTTATTTGCTCACAGTTATGTCCTGGGAAATATATGATGAGTAAAGCTGTGTCCAGTACTGTGGTCTGCAGCCTACATATTCTGGCACACTCGTGCCATTCTGGAGGGTAACTGCAGACACTTGCTGATGGGTCTGTGTAAATGGTCCAGCACATTGGTACTGTGGTGGCTGAGGATCCCCTGCTTGTACATATATTGACATAACAGAATGGCCATATCCTGCTGTGGCCATACCTCTCAGCTGTACAGATTCACCCAGGCTACCCAGAGGCAGGGCTCATATATCTGGTAAGTTCCCCTTCACATTCTGGATTACAAGCAGGTTTGTTGCCACCCATTACTGGGTTTGTAGGCAGGGGTAGTATGGGCACACATCAGAGTTACAGACTTCACACACTCCATGATATCCATGCTTCTACACCCCCCACTCTGTTATTCTATTCTCTTCCTAACATTATGCTAACAATATCTGAAAAGTATCCCTAAAGTTGTCTCTTCATCACAACATTATTCAGGGGTTGGTCCACAGTTCATGCAGTAGGACATGGTGGGCATGTTACTGGGATTTGTCAACATGGCCTTGCATTTGTGTTCTGTTGATTGTGTTATGTTGGTATTTGGGCCCCCGTATGATAACATACATTGGCAGTACTGGTAAGGCATAGGCCTTTGACAGAGGTCTGTAGGCCATTTGGTAATGATGCAGGCCACTTGTAGCAGGCCAGTGTAGTCTGCCCTCCTACAGTTCCAGGCATTGAGCCACTGGATTCCCCTGGAGTGACAGGGTAAGTGTGTGAGGTGTTAATGGCAATAGTTCCTGTCCATATTAATCCATTTGTCTGGGTGCTGGCAGGGTGCTGCTTACAGCTAGGGACACACCTGCATGGGACACCTCTTCAGCATGCTGCATTCTGTAGGTATTCCCATACAGAAGTGGGGGTCATATTGTACTCATTCCCAACGGCAGGGTTATGACCTGTGATAAACCTGTGGCTGATGGTGGGGTGAGCTGAGTGCATGTGTGATATGGAAGCTTCTATACCTGGGACATTCCCCTTATGCTGCCTTGTGAGGGGACATAAGCAGACTCTCGTTACTTCATAAGTGTGCCTTTTGTGGTCTGCCACTGATTGGGCAGACTACATCAGTATTCCATACTACACAGACAACTGATGTGCTGCTAACCTGTATGTACAATTCCAAAGGTGTGTGCGGTTGACAGTTACATTTTATGTACTCTGTCTAGGGTACTTCCACCTGTGTACTGTGTGTATGTCTGGGCCCACAGTTATTGCATGTCCATCTTTCAGATGGTGACAGATATTGACATCTGGACAGTGAGTATGGATGATTGCTGACACGGGTATTGCTGAGATGCATTGTGGTTGGCACTGCAGTTGTTGGAACATGGCCCTGTCATCAACAGTACTGGCCATAAGCCACTGAGACACAACCCTTCATGGCTACATGCTGACCACTCCCAGAAAATATTGAACACACAACAACCTAACACATGGACCCCTGCATATTGTACACATGCAACAATCTATCCTGTAAGTTGGGCCAACTCAGGTAATCTGTGCTCCGCTGTTATTAAACCCACACGTACATGTTACTGCATTTCTACATAGGATTGTGGGGGGGCACACCTGACAACTGTAAACATTTGCTATGGCTGTACTGGTTTTTCAGGTACTCTGTTGGCTTCCATTTCATGTTGTATTCTGACCTATCATGCCGACTAGAGGCATATCAGTAGAGTACAGATCTTAGGTTTTATTAACCTACATTTCAGTTTCAGAATTCTTATCCTTCAGAACTAACATACAACTGCCAGACCTGTTGAAGTCTGTCTGTGTAGGACTGGAGGGGGGGATGTTCACCATTGGCATCAATTGGGGGCCTTAGAACAGCCTTTTTTTATGGCCATCTACACCTGTCCTGCTGGCTGAGGCTGGTGTTGGGTTTGTGAGCCTCACTGACATGTATGAATGTGTCCTATGGACCCACATTTGGGCCACCACATGTACTGCAGTGGGATTTGTCACCTTGTCTAGTACTGCCTACTTTGTTGACACCAGTATTTGTTATGGATTTCATGCTGCTCATATAGGTGTCCACTATCTGCTGTCATCCCATTCAACCACCCAATTACCTTGCATGCTCACATCTAAATGATAGATACAAGTAGCAGAACATACTACTCCATTCAGCAATTGATATGAAGAGTGACTTTCGTTGTGGCTGTGCTAGTATTGAGGACAGTGCTGGAGGGAGGACTATGTCAGATGCACATAGTACACTCCCTATACATGGTAAAACACAGGTAGTGTCATGTTTGGCATCCCTTTTACTGTATGTGTGAGTCAGAGAGAGGTGTCATTCCCTGAGTTCCTATCGTGTCAGTGTATGTGCTATGCCTTGCCTCTTTGCCATAGCCTGGGCATACTGGGCATGCCTCCTTCTGCCTACATGGGCAGGCTCAGGTTGTTCCTCCTTCTAGTCCCTCTGTGCCTGTGATGTCCTTGGCAATGGTGAGGGGCTGTGTGGCCTTGCCCCGTGCTGTTCCTGCTGTAACTGTTTCTGAGGATCATATTGTATAGCATAGCACATGCAATGAACGTTTGTGTACATGTAGCTGGAGAGTACTGCAATGATATGTCCGGGCAGTGGAACCATGACTTGAGCATCCCAAACACACTCTCTATTATGATTCTGGTTTGTGCGTGTGCCTCATTATGGAGTTCTTGTTTGGGTGTGGGTGCATTTCTGATGGGTGTCATCAGCCAAGGCTCCAGTGTGTAACCAGCATCCCCAAATAGGTGGCCATATGGGATATCCCCACTGACAAATTTCTGGTACAGCTGTGTCATATGCCAGATGTGGGAGTCATGATAGGTTGCAGGGCTGCCAGTACACACATTTAAGATAGTGTCCTGGGCATTGCACATGACCTGGCAGTTGATGGAGGGGAAGCCCTTGCGGTTTATGTAGACCCTACTTCGCTCACTTGGTGGTGCTTTGATGTGTATGTGTGTGCAGTTTATAGCACCCACTACCTCAGTGTATTCTGCTATTTGGTGCAAGACATGCATATTGCCGGTCAATGCCTCATGGGTGTTGAGGAAATATATGTGCTCACTGGCATGTGCTGACATGGCATCCAGGAACTGGTGGAGTACCCTGGATGCTGATGCCTGTGAGATCCCCATGATATCCCCAGTTGGCCTTTGGAAGGTACCTATGGCTAGTATTCTTAACCCTACACATACCTTGGTATCCACTGGGATGGGTTCCCCTCTGTTGGTTCTGTGTGTGAGGCATGGCAGGCACAGCTCAACAATTTGCTGTAGAATGTCCCTGCCCACCCTATAGTGCTTCACTATCTCCAGCTCATGTAGCCCATGGTAGATTACACTGGGTCTGTACACTTTTCTCTTCCTCCTCACATTGGGTTTATCATCAGTATTCACATCTTCACCACCATCAGTCTCTTCCACATATTTATGTATGAGAGCAACAGCAGTCACTAACATTTTGTTAGTTTTGTCAGGTAAAATTTCCCCATCTGTGTACACCAGTGGTGTAGAGTTTGTGGGAAAAGCCAGAGAGAAAGGTGTTTGCATAGTTTATAGTAGTGTGCTTGGCTGGGCTGCTGCCTGTGTAATTGGCTGACTCTGATACATTTCACCTGCCAGCTATGCTAGTTCTCCTTGATTGCCTTCCTACTGCTGTTTTCCCTTCCCATTGCCTTCCCGTTCAAGCCCTGAGGCATGCAGTGCATACCCAGTGCTCAGATGTGAACAGAGCTGCTATTTCCTGCGTTTTCTTTTTTTTTTGCTTAAAACCCAGTGCATGGCTCACACACCCATTTAGGCAATGAAAACACTGCTAGGCAGCCTCAGACACACTCCCTTTCTTAGCTGTGCTTAGCTAAGGGCAAACACAGGCCACAGAGCTCCAATAAGCTTATAGCATGCATGACACTCCCCCTTATGAGGTCATTTACCTCTATACTTATACCACGGTGTTGTTGCACCTACACGGTTGGGTGCAAACTAACACTGAGAGGAATTCTGTGGTTCAGTATCAGTCCCCTCATTTGCATAAAACAGAATGCTAATTCATAGTTACCACACTCACACTGAGGCTTCCCCCTTAGCAACCACTATTCCCTGGTATTGTTGTCTTATGCATGCCATTGACTATCATGGCAAAATGCTGATTTGGGTTTAAAAGCGTTTTTCCAACTTTTTTTCATATTTTCGGGCTGATCCCATTTGCGCACCGCTACCCTATGCTTAAACGTCCAAAACTAGCCAAAAAATGAGTTATTTTTTATAATTTTGCAACTATTTCCCATGCCAATGGCCATATATTTGGCCATTGGCATGCCTACTACATTGAATATATGCTTTCTTTGGAGCTGTCATGCCTCCGTTTTGTAATTTGCAGAAATGCATTCGGTTAGTAACCGAATACATTTCTGCAAGTTACATTATTCCTTCACAGATGCCTGCCTGCTTATTGGATCCGTAATTCACCTCATTTGCGTGGTTTTCACCTGCACAAAGGGTAATTAGCATATAGCAGTGGTGTCCGTGCAGGAATAGTGTAGGAGCGCACCTGCACATCCCGGGAGCTCATTCCTGGATCGCTCGTCGGCCATTTTGCCTGCAGTAGCTCTTGCACTATTCCTGCACTCTATGCAGAGCTTGCTGAATCCCAGAGATAGTCTTTCATAATTTGCTGAAATTGTAAAGTTTCCATGTCTTTAATACATTGTTTCCAACAAATAAAATGTTCAGTTTCCCATTCACTAAAGCTGTTAATGTGAAGTTTATCCGATAAGTTTTTTGTGATTTTAAAGGGGATTATTAGGTCAAACAAGGATTTGTTATCTGCATTTGATGATATTATTTTCTAAAGTTGTTAATAATGTTATTTAGATAGTTTAGTCTCATGGGTTTTGTGGGGCAGCCATGGTGGTGCAGCGGTTAGTGTTGCTGCCTCACAGCAAGAGAATCTCTGGTTCAATCCTCGGCTGGGGTGCCTTCTGTGTGAAGTCTGCATGTCCTCTCTGTGGTCACATGGGTTTCCTCCAGGTGCTCTGGTTTCCTCTCACAACCCAAAGACATGCTGTAAGTGAATTGGACACTCTAAATTGGCTCTAGGTGTGAGTACATGTGTGTGCCTTCTGTGGAAGGTTGGGCACTGAACTGACAACTCAACACCGTAAAAACTCCACTGCCAATCATGAGTGGACAGGTGTTCCATTGTGGCAACCCCTAACTGGGAAAAAAGCCAAAAGAAGAAGTCTCATGGGTTTTGTCACATTATATTGAAAAGTGTGACTAAGAAGAAACCATATTGGAGGGATGTCTGGAAGGAATTTTACATGATAGTGAGTTTTCATAATGTATTATAGTTATATGGAGATCTTTCCAATTTGAGTTGTAATTTGAATTAATACAATTTAACATGCTTTTAAGTATTGATGCTTTGATATATGTTTCCAAGTCAGCAAATCTTACACCACTACCATCCCAAGATCTAATATGATGCATGTACGCAATCCTATTTTTGTTTGGGTACCATAGTAAGTTTAATAAAGTTTTATTAATGAGTTTAATATAATTATTCCCAGGATTGGTGTCTAGACCAAGAACAATATATACAATTTTTGGAAGGAGAGTCATTTTTAAAAATTGCAGTCTGCCCTCAAATGTAAAAAACATATTGTTCCAGCTACTTATGTATGTATTTACCTGAGATATTATGGTTTTATAATTTGTTTCTATTGTTTTTTCCAATTTTTTTGAATAAGGTTATCCCTAAGTAGTTTAGTGTATTAATTTCTTCTCCATAATGGTTAACTAGCTGAGATTTCCCATTGTCATTAAGAATAATATGTTTAGATTTTTGCTTATTAAAGTGGAGGCCTTAAATTTTTTGAAAGTTATTTATTATTGTGTCTAGTTCTAATAATTCTTGACTTGACTTGGGTAAGATAAGCAGAATATCATCTGCAAATAGCACTATTTTAGAAATGTATTGCTTACAAATATTAATGCCTTTGATCCAGTGTCTGTCAGCCTGGGATGACATGCTCGACAAGCCACGTTGCTTCGCTAGGGACGGCTTGCACCTGTCACCACTGGGCTTTTGGATATTGGCAAAGGCTCTTGCCACCCCCATAGTGCCTTTTTTAGGCAAGGCTCAAAAGTCAAACCCACCCCCATAGACAGCACAAGGAACAAGAAACTAAGGGTAATGCTGCTAAACACCAGAAGTCTTAACCTCGAGATGCACGCACTTTCAGAAGCTCTCCTCATTATGGAGAACATCGATATCTGTGCAGTGACAGAAACCTGGTTCAAGGCTCCAGAGAGCACCCCACCACTACCAGGCTATACCTCATATCATGCTTTTCGGCCCCAAAACCCGGACCGAACCACAAAAGGAGGGGGAGTTTCCATATTTATCAAGGATATCCACACCTCCAGGTTAGTGGCATTGCACGAAGTATCGGAGACCATCCATGTGCAACTAACAGTGGGCAAGACTGCTTTTCAGTTTATAGCATCCTACAGACCACCCTCTCAAAGTCAGGAATCCCATTCAGCTTTCTTGAAAACATTGGAGAACATGAAGATCTCTCCGAACACCATTATATTGGGTGACTTCAACCACCCAAACATTGACTGGAAGCACTACTCAAGCCCCAGCACCTTAGCCCAAAGATTCCTGGAAATTATAAACTCAAATGCTATGGAACAACTAGTCACCACTCCCACAAGAGGGGACAACATACTAGACCTGATCATTACCAACATGGGGACTCTATGCTCAACACCAGAAGTATATCCCTCATTGGTAAGATCAGACCATAAATTAATTTCACTGGATGTCCACATCCCGACCCCACCCCCAGCCCAGAAAACCACAGTGAAAAACTTCTCAAAAGTGAACTTCTCACTTCTCAAAACTGAAGTGGAATCCTTCAAGGCCCCAGGGCCAGTGGAAACTACAGCCCAAACTGCAGAATCCTATATAAATGCATTCTCTGGACATCTCCAGGAATGCATGGATCATGCTATCCCAAACAAAACCAAGACCCAATCATCCAAAGGCAGGCGTCCAGTCTGGTGGACCCTGCCATAAATAAACTGTACAACAGAAGAAGGAAGCTACTACATGATAGAGCAAAATCCCTAATAGGGAAGGCATCTCTGATCAGTACTAGCAAAAAATTACGATCCCTCATAAAATCCTCCAAGGCCAGCTTCGAGAGAAAAATTGCACAGGACACCAAAGACAATCATAAGGCTTTTTTCAGTTATGTTAGAAACCTGGGATGCAACTCCCAGACTTGTTCTGAGTTGATTCTAAATGACAAAAATACACTGAACCCACAGACATCGCCAATATCCTGGCAGACAGGTTCAGTGCAAACTTCTCCACCCCCTCCCCCCCAAAAGAGAAAATATCTATCCTGGCAGAGGGCTGCCTCCCAAACATCTCAGATGCTCAGGTGAAGGCTGCCCTCTCCAAAGCAAAAAACACTGCTTCCATGGGACCAGATGGCATCCCAGGTTGCATCCTACATGAACTACAAGAGGAACTAATCCCTCAAATAAAACAACTATACAATCTCAGCCTCACTACAGGATATGTGCCCACAGAATGGCGTACAGCAACAGTGGTCCCACTCCACAAAGGTGGAGCATCTACGGACCCTGGAAACTATCGCGCCATAAGCCTGACTAGCTTAGTCTGCAAGGCTATGGAGTTAGTTATCATTGTTTCCAACAAATAAAATGTTCAGTTTCCCATTCACTAAAGCTGTTAATGTGAAGTTTATCCAATAAGTTTTTTGTGATTTTAAAGGGGATTATTAGGTCAAACCAGGATTTGTTATCTGCATTTAATGATATTATTTTCTAAAGTTGTTAATAATGTTATTTAGATAGTTTAGTTTCATGGGTTTTGTGGGGCAGCCACGGTGTGCAGCGGTTAGTGTTGCTGCCTCACAGCAAGAGGTTCTCTGGTTCAATCCTCGGTTGGGGTGCCTTCTGTGTGAAGTCTGCATGTCCTCTCTGTGGTCACATGGGTTTCCTCCAGGTGCTCTGGTTTCCTCTCACAACCCAAAGACATGCTGTAAGTGAATTGAACACTCTAAATTGGCCCTAGGTGTGAGTACATGTGTGTGCCTTCTGTGGAAGGTTGGGCACTGAGCTGACAACTCAACACCGTAAAAACTCCACTGCCAAGCATGAGTGGACAGGTGTTCCATTGTGGCAACCCCTAACTAGGAAAAAAGCCAAAAGAAGAAGTCTCATGGGTTTTGTCACATTATATTGAAAAGTGTGACTAAGAAGAAACCATATTGGAGGGATGTCTGGAAGGAATTTTACATGATAGTGAGTTTTCATAATGTATTATAGTTATATGGAGATCTTTCCAATTTGAGTTGTAATTTGAATTAATACAATTTAACATGCTTTTAAGTATTGATGCTTTGATATATGTTTCCAAGTCAGCAAATCTTACACCACTACCATCCCAAGATCTAATATGATGCATGTACGCAATCCTATTTTTGTTTGGGTACCATAGTAAGTTTAATAAAGTTTTATTAATGAGTTTAATATAATTATTCCCAGGATTGGTGTCTAGAGCCAGAACAATATATACAATTTTTGGAAGGAGCGTCATTTTTAAAAATTGCAGTCTGCCCTCAAATGTAAAAAACATACTGTTCCAGCTACTTATGTATGCATTTACCTGAGATATTATGGTTTTATAATTTGTTTCTATTGTTTTTTCCAATTTTTTTTAATAAGGTTATCCCTAAGTAGTTTAGTGTATTAATTTCTTCTCCATAATGGTTAACTAGCTGAGATTTCCCTTTGTCATTAAGAATAATATGTTTAGATTTTTTGCTTATTAAAGTGGAGTCCTTAAATTTTTTGAAAGCTATTTATTATTGTGTCTAGTTCTAATAATTCTTGACTTGACTTGGATAAGGTAAGCAGAATATCATCTGCAAATAGCACTATTTTAGAAATGTATTGCTTACAAATATTAATGCCTTTGATTTCTTGATTATTTCTTATTGATGACGGTAATATTTCTATGACAAGGGCAAATAATATTGGGGATAAAGGGCAATCTTGTTTGGTGCCTTTGGTTATGGGGATGTACTTTGAAGTGAAGGGGCCTAATTTGACATATGCCAAATTATCTTTATAAATAGCCTTTATCATGGGGATGAAAGATATTGGAAACAAGAATGCTTTTAGTGCTTCAAACAAAAAAAAATCCCAGTTTACAGAGTCAAATACTTTTTCTATGTCTAGACTCACCAACAAGGTTTCTTCATTCTCTTTGTTTAAGAATTCTATTAATGTTACCATTCTTTTGATATTATTATGAGTGTGCCTTTTATGGATAAACTCGGTTTGGTCATTATGAACTAAATGTAAAGGTGGAACCTTTATTTTGTCCACCAATATACACATAAAGATTTTGTAGTCATTATTTAACAAGGAAATCGGTCAATATGATTTACATAGCTGTGAATCTTTGTCAGATTTAAGAATAGGGGTAATCAAGGAGTATCTCCAAGAGGGAGGGATCAAATTTTTTGTTTTTACTTCAACCAGGGTCTTATGAAGTAAAGATATAATTGAATCTGGAAAAAGCTTATAAATCTCTGCTATGATGCCATCTATGCTGGGAATTTTGTTAGGTTTAAGTTTTTTTTATTTTATTTTTGATTTAATTTAGAGTTATTCATTTCTTGAGAGTTGTACTATGATTTTCTAGGATGGCATTCAAATTTAAAGTGATTAATTCTTGGGCTGTAACAATTATGTTTATATTATCAGAGTTATAATGTTTGGTGAAATGATATCTAAAGGCTTCTAATATATCTCTGATATCAGAAACTGTCTTAGTACTTTCAGGTAATAATTTTAAGATATTATTTGCCTTGGAATGTAATTTTGCTCTTAATGACAAATTCTGCATGTGTTTGGGAGTAAGAGCATAAGAGTTTAATTTAATTTTTTTCTAGTGCTAAGTTTGTTTTGTGTGCCAAAATATCTGTATATATATATATATATATATATATATATATATATATATATATATATATGTATATATATATATATCTTGTTTACTGCATCTATTTCTTTTTTGTTATTTGAGTTTAATTGTGATGACTTAGATCACAAGGAGGTTAATTGAGATTGTAAATTTTGTAGTTCTGATTCCCATTCCTTAAGTTTTTTTCCGATACCAGACAATAGTTTTACCATAAATACATGCTTTTAGTGCATCCCAAACATAATAATGTTTATTTCAGAGTTATTATTTGACTTTAAGAAGAAGTTTAATTCTGATAATAACCATGGTTTAAAGTCTTTTAGTTTGGCAATATAGGCAGGAATTCTAGTAATAGTATTTAGTTTCATGACTTCTGTTTGTATATCTAACATAAGACAATCATGGTCTGATAAAGGACAAGGAAGGATAGTAAAGGATGTAAACTTTGATTTTAAATAATTTGAGATAAGGACTTTACCTGTTCTGTTTTGAGTTTTAAATCTATGATCAGTGTGTATATAACAGAGTGATTTGTTATTTTTAGAGTTATAAGTATCATACAGATTATGAGAATTTATCCATTTCTTAAGAATTTTAGCAGTGGATGTTAGTCTAAGTGGACGACTACTTGTTGTGTTAGAATTATCTAATAAGCAGTTAAAATCATCCTCTAGGATCAGATTCCCTTTTGATATACTATCAATAAGATTAAGATGTTTAGCAGTTGAAGCACCCAGGACTGGGAGCCAGTAAAGGTTAACAAGCATCCAAATTCTATGACTGAATTTTAGGATAGTGATAGCTATTAGTTCCTTGTGGTCTTCATGCTTATATAATATTTGAGGGCAGATAATATTATTCTTCCACAGGATCATCACTCCTCTCATTTTAGACCTAAATGAAGCATGAGCTAGTATTGTATAAGTGTTTGGTTTCCAAACATCCTTTTCTGTATTTTTAAAATGTGTTTCCTGTAGGAATACTATGTGTGGTTTGTTTAAGTTAAGGTATCACAAAAGGTTTAACGTCTTCTTTGAATTATTGATGCCATATATATTAAGTGAAGCTAAAGACAAAGACATGGTGAGTTATATGAGTAATTTATCCATTGGTCATCTCAAAGCATTCAATGAAAAGTTGAGACTTCCAAACTTTGATTTGTTTAAGTGACATGTTTACAAGAATCATGACTGTGGATATGATGTGAAGTATATTATAATCAGGTCTAAGTTCAGAAGGAAACAACAAAATAATCATATTAAAACATAGAGAAACAAATAATGTATTTCCCCAACACATGCATGGAATGAAAAAAATCCCAGTTTGAAAGATGAGATAAAATCAATCAAACTGCTTTCCCAAACCATCATGAACATACCTATCAGCTCTAAAATGTACTAGTAAAGAGATGTGTGCTGTAAACATACAATTGATTGAACAGTTTCTACTAAGTTATTAAAATGTAGTGAGGAAAAAGGAGAAACACTCATATATTAGTATCTTAAGTTACTTATGAAATACTGGATGTTGAGGTTCCTATCTTTGACATAAATTACTATATGAGATCAAATGAGTCTAAAACAAGTACAGAATCTTTATCTAATAGCTAGAGTCAATAAAAATTAATATTTTAATTACATTATCCAAAAATAAACAGGCAAAAAGGAAGTTGGGCTTCCCCTTTATAATATATATATATATATATATATATATATATATATATATATATATATATATATTTCAAAATACTGGTGCACATTTATTAGAAAGTATTATGAACAACAGTAAAGAACATCAAAGGAGCCTATAGCCTGTCTCAGACTTTCATGGCTAGTTAGAGTATATGTCAGTCCAACTTAAAGTCTCTCATTTTGTATTTAAAAACATGTTAATTAACCAACAACTTGTGTAAAAATCTTTGGGACAGTGTAATATCTATATAAAAAAATGCATAAATTATTGCTTGAGCATAGTTATTCGTCAACACTTTAATCTTTTGTTCATCTACAGTAAATTGTTCTAATCAAATAAAAGCTGGATGTGTGAGTAAAAGCTCCCAATGATTTCTCTTAGGTTAACATTAAGGGGCCTCACAGTTATCTCAGTGAAATATATTAATGTACATTTTGTTAAGATGAATAGATGTTAGACTGCATTTATTTTATAAGATTGGAAGTCTGAATTTATTGTTATCTATATTATTTGTAACATAAAGTAGTGAATGACCAAATCAATAAGGAAAGTGAAATGACTACATTAAAATGTGCTTAATGCTGACTGTTCACCAACACTCCAAAAATAAAACGTAATATAGGCTATTCTTATAATGCAATAATGCAGTGTGATATACATACTAAGCATTGTTAAGTAAAGGTTAATGATGAATATTACATTTCCAGTATTATGAAAACAAACTTCTTTACATCACACTCTATTTCATCTTCTGTTCAGATGCAGATAATTTATTATGTGTTATACTCTAACTATTCATCATGCATTTATTTATTATTTCTTTCACTTCTGCAATGTCTTCTTAACTTGCTCTTGTTTTCTAAACAATCTCAGTTGGAGTATAGCCACTTTAGATAGTTTACATATAATAGAGACATTTCAACAAATTTTGTAATAGAAAAGCAAGTTATATGTTCATGAAGAAAAGGAACTTTATCATTAACTAGGTTGTACTGATGTAACAATGCTTGCAGTTTTTTAAGTTTACCAGCAGAGGTCAACTTATGTATTTTAGTCTATGTTAAATCTAGTTGTTTACACCTTTTATTAACCTTGTAAAACACTGATGATTTTTAGAAGTTATTTTTACTCAAGATTCTTACAGTTATAAAATCTTCTATATAGCAAAAATCTGCCGACTGGACTGGACCTGAAGCCACTATCTTAGTGCAGCTACCTACAGTGTCATAATCACATTTAACTCTGTGCTTATTCACCTTAAGAGCTGTCAGCAAAAGATTCTGAGAATTTCTGTTTGACAGTGGCATTGAGGACCATCTCACACATGTTCTTGTCGCCATAGTAACGAAGCATGTAAAATTTTTCTTTTTTTTTTTTTCTACAATTAGCAGGGCTACAACACCTTCTAGTCAAAAATGTTATTTGATGACACCCATATAGACCCTGTATTCTTATGCAGTAAAATGAAAAAGCTGTTAACCAGGTTGTGCTGTACAAATACTCTATACTTGTCTTCAATCTAATAGAACTTCCTTGGCACTGAAGTTTGAGGGTACAATTATAACAAAATATTCTCAAAAGCTTGAACAGTTTCTGTCTTCAAGTATTACATAATCAGGAAACGCTACTAGAGACTTTCAATTGTGTGTATATTTATGTTTCTAAGTCTGGACTGATTCATTCTTATACTTGTTTCTGTCAGCTTTAATTTTAATTAGTAATTATATTAAACTGTTATTTTCCAATTTCCAAACATCAGCTTGAAAATAGTAACTTTTTATATAAATAAAAGAATCTAACTTACTAAAATGCAGCAGTCTGAGTGTTTTCAGCTTTACTTAGGAAGTTCGAAGCTAAGGGTGCATCTCCAATACTGTTCCCTACACTTCCTGTAGGTTCAAACATAGCAGAATGGACCAACAGCTTCCAAAAGCCTTAGGGAAGACAAGGCAGTTTAAAAACAGCTCAAGGGTCATTTTGAGGTAAGAAAAAGCTTCACCTCAAATTTAAGCAGCATTCTTTGAGTAAAAAATGGCTTAGTGAGGTAAAAAGGGAAAAATAAAGCCAAAAATGGCGCCATGTTTACTAGTGGATGTTTCCCAGTTTTATAAATTGTAATGGATACTCTAACATTAATAAGACATTAAATTGAGCATTCAAAGTTAAATAAATGAAAATAACACAGATTATCTAATGTAATTAATTTATTGTGACACTTTGTATTATGTAGTTGGTTAAACAAGCTGCATTAGAATTTTAATAAATATTTATACATGTATGCAACATGGAGCCCTCCCCCAACTCACTTAAAGAAGCAGCTGCACATATTAGATTTACTAACAGTGCCTTATTTGGAAATCAACTGTTTTGTTTTTGTTTTCTTTTTGGCTATAAATTATCTTAGTATGCAATGAGATTAAACTTTTTTAAGCAATTCCTTAATATTATTGCTGTAAGTTAACTATTTGCTCTGTGTGTTAAATGATATTTAAACAGCATTTATTACCATAATGGTGCAGTAAGTATGAATTAAGAGACATTAATCACTAACAAAAACAAAGAAAAACAAGATTTGATTATTTATTTATCAGTTGATTCTTTGAAAGATGAATTTGTTGTGTCAGTTTGTTTCTTCTTTCTGACATCATTCCATGTATTTTTCTCAGATGTCCTCTTAAAAGAAGACAGGGAAAAGTACATATCCCCTGGGATGATCATTAGGTTACTATTTGTTATAAAGGAAATAGCTTCATCCAGGTTGTTAAAGATTCTTGTACCAGAAGAAAGGTGCATTTTGAGTTTTTCTGGATACAATATTTGGGCTCTGATGTTGTTTTGTTTCAGATGTTTAACCAGTGGCCAATATTTCTTCCTCATTTCCAGAATTCTCACAGAGTAGTCATTGTCAAATCTGATGGGGTGTTGGTTAAATTTTAATGGAGCTTTCCTCCAAGCTGTTTTTAACACTAGTTCCTTATCAAGATAGAATAATTTTGCAACAATAGATCTCTGTGTTGCTGTGGGAAATGTGGGCACTGGCTTACCAATTGCCCTATGAGCTCTTTCTATACCAAATGAAAGCCCTTCTTGCAAGTCTAAAATTTTGGGAATCCAATTATTCAAAAATAAATTCTCTCCTGATTTTCAAGATCATCAATTTTATTCATTAGTCATGTGATTTGTTTGAGAAGAAAGTCTGTGTGCAGTTCACCCTACTTTAGTCTTCCATCTGTGTCGGTTATGGCTGTCTCTATGACCATTATTTTATTTTGATGTTGTTGAAAAAGGTCTCTAAAAACTTTGTTTAGAACTATTCCCACTTAAATTTTCCAGCTTTTGTTGGATGTCATCTATCTTCAGTAATAGTAACTATAGAGTGGAAAACACCAGATGCAGTTCTTTCCTCACTGCAGCATCAGATTATGAAGACATGAAGCTGTTCATTTTCCTTCACGTTTAGTCTCAATAATTTGACAGGAATTGTTTGGCATAAAAACTTCAAAGTTTGTAAAGTTAAAGTTTGGACTATTAGTAACTAGATTTTATAAAATGTAAGTATATATATTAATCTAATTCCCATCTATTATATTAATTTTATAGGGCTCAGAAAAAGTACTGTGCTTAGCTGGTCATCTAGGGTCTGCCTCTCTTAATAGTCCTGGCCATCGTATTTTGATGTTATAATGCTGTGAAGCATGGAACACACGGTGGCCATCTGTGATGTCTTTTCTGGTTTGTATTGGGCTGCATCCCCGGATGTGTCCAAACATCTGAATTTTGCTTTTAGCATAACAAACACATGCTCGACAATGGTTGGTGGGGCATTTTATGGTGTCATTAGCCAAGGCTCCAGTAGATAACTGCAGTCACCTCTTTGTAGGAAGAAGATAACACATATCTTGTCCTTATGCTTAATGTTGACAGATCTAGATTCTGTTTATATCATAGCTGCAGTCCTGTGTGTATCAAGTAGAAGTCCCTATGGGTTTCACTATGTTGGAAAGTGACCCACAGACTGCTTCCCTTCCATCTTGCAGCATCATGCACACTACTGGGGTGGGTTACTATGATATTAATAATGATGCTTTCTGCTGAGCACACCACCTCACAATTGATTGAGGGTTATCCCTTTCTATTGATGCAACATTCATCATCATGTACAGCTGAGGCCTTAATTGGGATGTAAATGCAAGCTATTGTACTAAGAACATGAGGCAAGTTATCTATGGGATAGAACTGTTGCATGGCAGTTTGGAGCTCCATGTCTGTTGTTGAGAAATGAATATATTTATCTACCTTGGTGTGCACTGCTACCAGGAAATGTGATAAGATGTGACTGGCAGCTGTCTGATACACTCCTATGCTGTCTTCCATATAGGTTCATAGGTTCATAGGATGATACTAGGCTATTGGCCCGGAGGCCCTTATAAGCCTAGCCAAGAATTTCACCCATGTTCCCAAAAAGTCAGCACCTGTTTTCCCTGTCCAGCAGGGACACAGGTGGGATTCCAGGAGTATATTTTCTGTTACCCATCCAGTCATCTGGGTTCCCCTTAAAGGGGGCTAGTGAGGTACTCTGCTTGACATGGAGATGGAGTCTATTCCACAGATGGGGGTGTCATTAGGACACAAATCTATCCCACTATCAAGTTCTGTTAATGTCACAGACCAGGTTGAAGCCTTCTGTGTGGGTTGCGTGAGTGGAGTTTGACTTACGGATATGCAAGAACTCCATCAAGGTTGAGTCTGAGACAGCCTTGTATGCCAGACACAGGCCACTTCTGAGCAGTCTGTATGAGACTGAGTAGAGGGACAGGGCTTTTAGCCTATCTGTATAGGATAGGTGTTTGAGACCTTGGATTTTCCTGGTGAGAAACCTCTGTGGTATCTCCAACTGCTGCATGTGCTTGGCAAGGTACATGCTGAAAGAGGCACTGTACTCAAAAATGGGTCTGATAAGGGAGGAGTACAGGGATGTTATGACCTCCTTGTTCTTGGATTAAATACTTTTACTTATGAGGTGGGCCATGTAGAAAGCCTTCCATACAACGGAGACAACATGGTGGTCAAAAGTCAGGTTGCTATCAACCTGGGTGCCCATGTCCCTCATGACTGACTGTGTGCTTAGTAAGTTGTTATTAATGTGATAATTAGTGGGAACACCATTTTCCCCAAAGGGGATAATGATGCATTTCTTGGCATTCAGTTTGAGGCCATGCTTCTCGCACCAGTTATTAGTTTCGGTAAGGCCCTCTTGGAGGATGTTCACATCACTAGGGTAATTTATGACAGTGCCCAGCTTGCAGCCATCTGCAAGCCTGGTCAGCCACAGACCACTGATTTTGGCTTGCACCTCAGAAAAGTATATCCCAAACAGTAGAGGCCCTAAGACCGATCCCTGGGGTATGCCGCTTGTCACGAGTCTACTACTAGAGATGGCTTCCCCTATTCTGACTGAGTGGGTTCTATCAGTGATCCAGTTAGTTACCCATCTGGTAACATACGGGTTGATCATGAAAAAAAACAGTCCCAACTGAAGATGGTAAAAGGAATAAACCACACCAAAAAAACACCAAACAGGTACTTGAGGGAAAATAAGACAAGAGCATGGAATTACCGTAACAACAATTTTATTGCTGCTTTCATCCAAGAATGGACTTTATCAGAATAACACCACTAAAACAATCAAGAACATTTAAACAGATAAGCAACCAATAAAAATCAAAACATCCCTGTTTGCTGTTTGTTGGTGTGGTTTCTTCCTTTTACCATCTTTAGTTGGGGCAGTTTTTTTCATGTTTGGCTATTTTACTGTTTCTCTGATGTCTGGCACTAGTTGTTGGAATTATTTATTCATTCAACACCTAATAGTGGTCAGAATGAATTTCTGCAACTTTTGATGAAAAGCATGACTGATATACAAAAGTCCTTGGCCGTTCTAGTCAAAATGAGTCATACTAAACCCTTTTCGAGGATCGAGTTATTCAGTTCTGAAGAGGGTAATACTATGGTTATTTTCAACCAAGGAGAGCATGTTAAATCAATGAGTCTTGTATATCCCATTCTTTTACCAATGCCCATTCGATATTGGATTATAATGAAGATCCAGTTACAGCAGTCAGGCATAATGTTGATTCAAATGATTTGCATAATTGAACTGGAAAAATTATTTAAATGTTATAGAACTCTGGTAGTTGAAAATAAGTATTTTTTCTAATAATTGTTTTTATTGAAATCAAAACTGAAATATACACAGTTATTAAAATAATTGTACAGATTTTTGATACATTAGATAAAAATAAAAAAAGAATGGTATAATAAACAATAATACCGTAAACTCTATACAGAAATGTTCACTGTATAAGAATGAAATATTACTGTTAGGCTAATAGAAAAAGGATTTGATTTTACATTCAGGTTATTGGTTTTCTAATAGTTCAGATATGCTCTTCCAATATTTATATGTTGTATCCCTTGAGGATCTAGATCTAATTGTCAACATTTTGAGTTTAGAAACATCCTTGAGAAGATCTTTAAATTTTGAAAAGATGGACTATGTGAAGATTTTCAATTTTTTGTGACTTCTTTCATGGTGATGGACAATATAGACCATAAGATTGAATATTTGCTGGGTTTTACACTTTTTGGGATTGGAGTGTTAAATAGAACAAGTGATTTAGTAATAAAAAAATTGCCTGTAAAGATTGCTTGTAAGAAGTTATTAACATCTTCCCAAAATTTCTTTAAAAGTGAGCATTCATAAAATATATGTATCCAGTCTGCATTAATTTCCTTCCTACATCTCCAACATAAAACACTATCTTTAGTTATCTTGCTGATATTATGAGGTGTAAGGAATGATCTATTTAAAAATCTCCAGGTGAAAATCTTCCATTTGTGTGAAGATGTTGTTTTACCAGCAGATTGAAGAATATTTAATTTATCCTTATCTGAAGGATGGGCATTATTAGTGGTGGTAAAAAATTCCCAGTAATTATCTGTATATATATCCAAGTCTGATTTTATTGTTTTATATATGAGTGAAAGACTAACTTTCGGTGAATTGTTCTGTTGAGTTAAGAGAGTTAAAAGCTGTATTAGACTAGGAATTGATGTTTTAATTGAAGGAGGGATTAGATCGAGTTTACCCTTGATGTATTTCATTGCTTCTTGTAGGTCTAGCCATAGTACTGAGTCAAAATTATTCTCTTCTATAATAGTATTAAGAGCTTTTAATTTGTGGTTGTTCATAAATTGATGCCATGCTATGAGGCTCTTTTGTTTAAATAGTGACATTTTTTTGATAATCTACTGTAAACATAATCCCTTGTGTATAGGTAATGGGGAAAGTAAAAAATATCCAGCTTTCATATCTTTTATGTCTAAGGATGACATTTTTAAATTACATTAAAATTAGAGATATGTAGTTAGATTTAAATGTTTGGGTGTAGTGGAAAGAAAAATATTCTTTCAGTCTCCAAATAAAGGTGTTATTCATTAAGTATAAAATATGAGTATCATTGTTTTTTGGAGATTGAGACAGACAAAGTAAAAAATCTTTCCATTTTGCTTAACTGAGTAATTGATTTGATTACTGAAGAAATTGAATAAAGTTCTAGGTTGGGTAAAGCTATACCTCCATTATCCCAGCTATACATATGGGTTGATAGAACAATTCTGGGTTTAATTGGATGCCAAAGGAATTTTTAATCATGTTAACATTTTTTATTACTAAATGTGTTGGGGGTATAGAGATGGACTGAATTATATACAATTTTGGGGGGTAATACCATCTTTATAATTGATAATTTCTCATCCATGGAGAATTTTATTTTAGACAATCTAGTTATTAAATTATCTATGTTTGCAATACTTTTATTAAAGTTCAGTTTTATAATATATTTTATGCTGCTAGTAATAATTATGCCTAAATATGTTATTTGTTTAGATTGTGCTATATATTTCTTAAAATTATCTTGTATATAAATGTTCTTTTGACCAACTAAAAGAAGTTGTGTTTTACTGTGGTTAAATTTAAGGCCTGAGTTCCTTTGAAAAAGCTCCATATTGTTAAATAGTTCTGACAATGATGGGTCTTTGCCACCCAGTGTAATCCGAATGTTGTCTGCAAATATCTGAATTTCTGATGTTTCATTAAAACCCAATTTGTATCCTATTATATTAGTGTTATCCCTTATCAAGTTTACCCAGGGTTCCATGATTAAGGTGAATAAAAGAGGGGACAACGGGCAACCTTGTTTAGTGCCTTTTACTATTGGTATCGATTGAGAGATATTAGGACCTATTTTGATGCATGCATGACAACCATTATATAATTGAGTAATAAGGTTTACAAAATGTTCTGAAAAATGAAGTTCCCCCAAAAGAATGAGGAGATAATCCCAATTAATTGTATCAAAGGCTCAATTTATATCTAAACTAATTATAGTTAAATTTGTTTTTAAAATCTTTACTGATTCAATTAAGGTTAATATTCTTTTAATATTGTCGTAAGAGGTTCTATTTATTATGAAACCTGTTTGATCCACCTCCACTAGATTAGGAAGAAATTTTTTGATTCTATTAGCATATATAGACATAAATATTTTGTAGTCTATATTTAGTAGGGATATAGGTCTATATGAGTTACATTTAGTGGGGTCTTTGTCCTGTTTTAGAATAGGGGTTATAAAAGTATATTTCCACGATGGTGGGATGAAGTTTTTAGTTTGTACTATGTTAAAAACAGCATGTAAAACTGTGCTAGCTTTATTAGGTAAAATTATATAAATTTCTGGGATGATGCCATCATTTCCCGGAGCTTTGTTTTGTTTAAGTTCATTAATTTGCAGTTGAATGTCTTTGAGAGTAATCTGTCTATCAAGTAATTCAGCTTGCTCTTCTGTTAATTTTTCTTTGAGTTTTTACTAATGAATGTCCGTATGTCTTTTTTTGGATTTAATAATTTGGAAGACTGATTAAGATTATGAAAAAATTCTCTGAATTTGTTTAGTATATTATGTAAACCAAAGACCATTTTCTTCTTCTGCGGTGAGAAAATGTCATTAATATGGTTAAATTTATTTAATCTTTTAGTTTTGTTGGCTAGAATATTCATGGATCTAGGATTTGATGAAAATGTAATGAGTTTAAATTTCTCTAAGGTAATCATGGTTTTATGATTTAATATTTCAAGATACTTTTGTTTAAAGAATTTATTTTTTTTTGTTTTTGTCATCTTTGTTTTTTAAAAGATCAAGGTTCAATTTGTCAAGATTAGATTGTATTTCTTTTAATTCTTTATCCCACATAAGTCTTTTTTTTATACCAATTACTTATTCTACCATATAAGTAATATTTCACTGGGTCCCAAATAAAGACTTCGGATGTATTACTAGTTGTGTTAAGTTCTATGAAATTATGTACTTCTTCAGATAAGAAAGCTTTAAAATCATTTAGTTTAGTGATATATGCTGGGATTATTTTCATCGGTATATTAGAAGTTGAGTGGATATTTATATCAAAGGTTATGGAGTTATGGTCAGAAAGGGGACATGTAATTACCTTTACTCTAGTTAAAGAATCAACCAAGTTATTAGAAACAAAGGCTCTGCCTATCCTAGAATATGAATTATGCCTATGTGAATAGAATGTGTAGAAAAGAGAGTTGAGGTCTGCATATATATTTACATCTTTTAGCAGGAGAGAATCAGAAAATTATTTCAAAAGTCTAGCCGTTGATGAGATTTTTCTTTTACCAAAAAAGGTAGAGTCTTTTGTAATTTGTCGAGTCGCTGATGATGTCACATAGTAATGGGAATCGTTCCTGTGATACGGAAAACAGTTCAATGAGTTTGAGGATTAAAATAAGCTGCTAGAGTTCCAGCAGGAAATGGTAAGGCACTTTAACAACAAACGCAGCTTTTATTAGGCTCACGAGCTGCTTGGGACAATCTCAACATCACATACAAAGCAAGAAATGCTATCGTAAAGGCCAAGAGCTTCCCGGGCTCACCACGTACATCACCAAAGACAATGCCACCAACATAGTGTTACTCTCAAGAACATATACGCATTGTGCGAAACAGAATACAAGTGTACAAGCAAAACAAAGAGAAAAAAAAAGTGTTAACAAGCGTTAGCGACATATAAATTCACAAAGCACCAGAACCCTGTACCAACTACTAAACCACCATTCTTTTACTATTAACGCACATGTAATTCACAACAGAATTACTAGACAACCAGCCCAAAAGAAAGATCAGAGCAATCAGTGCAACAAGCCCTAGTTTACTAAAATGTCTAACTAAACCTATGTTTTATAACAAATGAACAAGATATACCACTTCTACTTTATGTATATGAATATAAGCTATAAGTTTATTAATTTTTAAGGGTAAATGCTAGTTTTTAGATCCAAAAAGAGCAATAAAAACATATTAAACTATTAATAACTGGGCAAGATATTTTCAATACCTATCAAGTAGGTGGTTAGTTATTCTGTATGATCAGAAACTTATGAGAAAGTATTAAGCTGATTATTATTTCTATATATGTAAGATAGAGCAAGACTTTAAGAGAAAAAAAAGGTATATATTCATTAACAGCAGACATAGAACACAAACAAAAACACTCACCTGTTGAACCATTTTCATCTCTCTAGACTTCTGGGTCATAAACAGGAATTATTTATATATAAAGAAATAGAAGAAAAAAAAAACTACAAGGGTAATATGAACAGACTCATGTCATTTTTTTATAGTTTCTTTTTAGGATCAGATGTCTTCCAGGATCCGTTTTCTGCTAATATTTTGTGACTGGAAGTAACCCAATCCATCTCATCTATCTTTTCCAATATTTTCTTTGATTTGATAAATATGACAGCTGGTTCTAGTTCATCAAATATTTTAGGACCGTCCTGCAGAAGGATCTTTAGCTTGGCTGGAAAAAGCAGATGTGTTTTTATTTGAGCTTTCTTTAGTTCTTTGAGTAGTGGCAAAAATAGTTTTCTTTTGACAATCACAGAGGAAGAATAGTCATTGTCAAAACATATGATATTATCTTGATATTTTATAGGTGAGTTGGACCATGCAGTCTTTAATACAATTTCTTTATCATGTGAAGATACAAATCTGACTATCACTGACCTTGTGGAATTACTTTTATTGTTCTTAGATTGAACCAGGGATCTGTGAGCCCTTTCAATACCAAAAGAGAGGGATTCAAGAAGTTGTAAAATCTCAGGTATCCATAAGGTTAAAATTTTTTCCATGTTGTTTTTTCAATATTGTCCGGCAACCCAAAGATCCTGATGTTATTTCTACGACTTCTATTCTCTAGGTCATCAATCTTTGACTGAAGTAAAGAGTTTTGTTTTAAGAAAAATTCCAAGTTATGTTCTACAGTCCTTGTAATTCGGTGAGGTTTCTATGCCAGTAATTTGTTCTTTCTGCTGTTTTAAGTCTTAATGTAAAGTCTCCATTTGCTGTGAACATTTTTCTTTAAAATTATCCAATTTCAGGTCTATTCTGTCTAATTTAGTGGATAGCTCTTGGATAGTGGATAGTAGAGATCATAGCTCCTTTTTTAATGATGTGTCCTAGTGAGAAGATTTTGTGATACTCATACTGAAGTCAGGTACCAAAAGTTTGTCTTGTGAAATTTGACAGGAAAAAGTAATACAATTTAAAAATTAATGAGATACTATCCAAATAAACTGTAAGGAGAGTCCAAATAAGTAGAAATAGTTACTATTTAGATAGTTAATTTAAAAAATTCCTGTCATAAAAGATGTGATAAGGCAAGCTGAGAGATAGTGCTGCTACTCAAGGCTCATGCTAGCCACACCCCCCAAAAAATAAGTATTTTGAGAGATGTCTCACCCTTCGAATAGTACCAAAGGGTTTACATTTTTTTAAATGGCCTAATGAACTTGATTCTACAGATCCCTTTGTCAATACTCTAATAGAATTTTTAAATTGTGCTGGTTTAGATTTACTGCGCTTCCTCATTCAGCGCAACAAAAATCTGACACATGAAGTTAAAGAAAAGATAATTGAAACTGGTCAGAAAGCCCAATAATTTCTGGTTGAGTAACATGACTGCAATAATTTCTACAATGAGATGGTCCAGTCTGTTGAACATTTTGATAAGGTTGTTACCTTGTAAAAGATGAAAAAATTAGACAGAGACTGTCTTGCCTATAAAAATAATACTGCTTATGTTAATTTTGACCCTACTTTAAACAGAGACAAAATGATTAAACAGAACTCTGGGTCCCATGTTAATGCACCTATCATTAAAATATCAGGAAGTAAATTACCCAAGCAGAATGCTAGGCATTCTCCATGTAGCGGCTCCATTATTAAAGAAATTGCAGCCAATAGCAGCAGGAATATTTCAGAAGAGATAACAGAACTTCTATTTTATCCCCCAAATTAACTTAATAAAGAAGGCATCCCTTTAGGAGTGAGACCTAAGAAGTTTTGCCATCACAAGGAATTTAGTGAACAGCAACAGCAATGACGGATACACCATGGTCACGAGATAGAGGAAGAAAATGAACTCTTTCACGAACTGAGGTATTGTACTTGAATTTTTAATTTATCAAAGAGTTTACTTTTCATCAGTTAGAGGTTCTTAAAAAAGGACTAAACTTTGTACCTAAGTTGGCAAGCTGAAGTTAGCAGGACTTTGTTAAGTTTGAAGGAGTTCACACGCAGATTGAACTTGAATTTTATATTTAAAAACTTTGACATGGTAAACAAATTGTTTTTTAAACCATCTATGTTTAATCCACCTCTTGTGAATATTTTAAAGGCATATGAACAATTGTGTGAAAGAGATACCAGAGAGCTTTTAAGTAAAAACAAGCGGTCACAAATTTTGTAATCTTGAAAAAACTGAAAGGCTAGCTTTAAAGGAATTATGGCTGATGCAGGATGTTAGATTTCTGAAGGCCAATAAGGGTGGGGGACTTGTTATTATGGAAAAACAAGATATGTTCAGAGCATGGAAAAAATGCTAAATAATGAGAAAGAATATTTAAAAGCATCAGTTAAAGATGTACATATGTGTTATAAAAGGATACACAATTTTTTGTATGATTATTTAATTGATGGTTCTATTGACACAGATATTTTGATGGTTGAGAAGCTCAAGTTGGGCTCTATGTTCAAGATGCCTAAACTGCATAAAGATGCCAAAAATCCACCCTTTCAACCTATAGTTTCTGCCCCTGGTTATGTTATGGAGGGCATAACGCCTTTTATTGATTCAGTTTTAAATCCAGTGCTCCAAGGTTTACCATCTTTTATTCAAGACTGCTGGGACATTCTGGACAAATAGAGAAATTTTTTTTTTCTGGGTATATGTTTAATAATACTAATAATGTTTGTTTTTTTAACTGTGGATGTTATTTCTCTTTTTACCTGTATACCATACAATGACAGTAGTGATTCTGTTAGGAATCATTTATGCTTGTTTTCTAAAGTGGACAAAAATTATGTAAATGTTTGTTGTCTTTTATTGGAAATGATGTTAAACAATTATTTCATGTTCAGTAACAATATCTACCAGCAGATCAAGGGGGTTGCAATGGGTTCGGCAGCTGCGCTTGCCTATGCTAGTTTAGTATTAGGCTGGTGGGAACATAAAATTTTGAACCCCTCTTTGTTCCAGATTTCATATAGTTCATTACAGTCATTTTGTTGATGATTTATTTTTCATTTTGGAAAGTAATGAGTTCAATGCTAAGGAATTTATTAATGTTTTAAATAATATTTCAAGTGTTTTAAAATTTACTATTGGACAATGTGGTTTCACAGTTTATTTTTTAGATGTTCAACTTGTTTGGAATGTTACAAATGATAGATTTGATAGTAAAAATTATAGAAAAGATATCTTTAATAACAATTATTTACATTTTAATAGTTATCTCCCCCGCTTTATTGTGAATAACATTTCCAAGGGCAATTAATTTGAGCCTCTAGACTAACTACTGATGACAGTGATTTTTTTTTTTTTTTTTAAATTAAGTTTATCATTGATTTGTTTTTAAATAGGGGCTTTCAACTTGAACTTTTGAAAAATAAAGCTGAGAAGGTTAATGCTAAACGACAGTTACAATATCCCCCTATACTTTTGAAACCTTTAATAACAAAAAATAGCAACAACACTGAGAAGGGATGTGTGATGTGTACTTTAGATATGATTGTAGATAGCAATAATATAAGAGCTATTATGTTAAATAACTGGAAAATATAAGAAGGTTAACTTGAACTTGATGGCTAGTCTTTCCTCAGGCCCAAGGTTTACATAAAAGAACAGTTTCACTTTAAAAACAATATTAGAGAATGACAACAGTAAGGTGGATATACATTTTTACAGAGGGAGCAAGGCAAATTGGATGCATAAGTGTGGTGATTGATAGTATTTCCAGATACATTCTAAAAGGGCCTTTTCTTAGTTAAGAGCATCTTAAGTATACTATACCTGTTCTAGGCATTTTTACTTGTAAATCTAAAGGAGTGGTTTATGTTAGTGTATGTTCCAATTCTAATGTTTTTTATATAGTCATGACTACCAGGAGTTTATATGTGAGAGTAAAAGAGCATCTCTCAGCCATAAAATCTAAAGATGAAAAAAATGCCCATTTTAAACATTCACAGACGTGTTAATTTTAAAAAAAAATATTTGTTCATTGATGTTGAAGCAGTGCCTTCAGCTTTAAGAGGGGAGACTATAAAAATACAGCTGAACAAAAAGAAACTTTGTGGAAGATGAAGCTGGGTGCTGACAAAACACCTGGTCTGAATGAAAATGTTAATATCAAGCATTTTTTGAAAGGGAGAAGGTCAAAGTTGGTTAAAAGTGAATGAATTGTTATAGGTTGCTTTAAATTATTGAGAATGATTTTTTTACTTAATTGGTTCTTGATTTTTATTGGTTGCTTATTTGCTTAAATGTTCTTGATTGTTTTAGTGGTGTTATCCTGATGAAATTCATTCTTGGTTGAAAGCGGCAATAAAATTGTGGTTACGCTAATTCCATGCTCTTGCCTTATTTCCCTCAAGTGCCTGTTTGGTGTTTTTTGGTGTAACATATGGGTTGATTCCTATATAGCTGAGATATCCCAGAGGCCAGTATACCTACACTCAGGCATACTTTTGCTTCTATTGGTATTGAGTTTCACTGCAGACTGCAAGCATACATATGGGATGCATACATCCTGCATATAGCCTGCACCAGTTCTCTCTCTATTCTGAATCTATCTATCTGTCTATCTGTTATTTCCTGGTAGAGAGCTGACTTAACTGTAGCCTAGCTTGTCACCTAGCCATCTGCCTTCTGGGACGCATTTGCAGATAATCCTCTACTATAGCTTGCAGTACCTCAGCTTGCTATAGTACATTAAATGTCAGTTGCATTTTTTTTAAGTAAGGTTTGTGGATTCTGCAGGATTCCATAAGAATATGTGCAATATAGTGGCATTAAGATAAATGACATATGGCCTCTAACAAGTGCTTTTAGAAAGTTGTCAGTGAAGTACTTTGTCACATTTATGTTGCGCTGAGCATACCCATTGTGTTTTGGAATCCAGCAGGCATGCACGGACTCTGTAATTATCCTATGCTGAATAGATAGTTACTCTGTCTTATTTTAGCATGCATTGTGGAATCATATCTAAATCTGCTGCACTGGCATCTTCTTTCAGTGTGCTGCACTGTCCATAACTTCCTTTGGAAATTTGGCCTCAAGAATAGATAGTGGCAAGGTGCTACAGTTTCCTTGTATTTTTCATGATTCTGTGATGATTATATAAAGCATGTATTTGAAAACTGCTCCTTCTTACAAAGATGTAGGAAGAACAGGGTAAAAAGGCAGTTGCCTTACATATAAGTTGCTAGCAGGTCATAATTGTCTCTTTAGATTAGGAGTCAATTGGTCCCTAAAACATAAAAGCATTGTCTGTAAACATTTAAGCAGCCAGCTTAAGGAGGTATCAAATAGCTACATAACAGCTCTTTGCTACAGTTTAATAAAGCTACTTGCCTCAGTTTAACAAAGATCTTTTATTAATCTATCTCCTTACATAGTATCTCTTTTTATAGCTCCAAAAACTGTCTGTTCTCATCTCTGAGGAATATATTTACTTATTATTTATGTATTATTACTGCCATTGTTTGGTTTTCAGTCTAGGAGTGCCAAATAGGTGCATTGACCAGGGTACCAGGCAGGTACCAACCAATGCTGATGCAGCTCAGCTTTCAAATACAAGGTTGAATTGATACAAGTCAGCAAACCCTACTCCATCTGATTCATTTTCCTTCAGTATTTATGCTAGTTCTGAAAATGGATGGATCAGTAGTAGTGTTTTGGAGACAGTTCTTTGATGTCCTTTTGTTGAGGTAAAACCAACATTAATAATAAGATAAAAATATTTTAAGAGCTGACATCAAATAATACTGCCATTCACAGAGAATGTCTTCTTGTTTAGCATATTTGTAGTATTTACAAACATGGCACTCCAAGCATACTGATACAGTACACAATGACGGGGACAATTCCTTTTTTTTAAGATACAGAGGAAATGGGTTTGCTAACCAACTGCTATGTATCTTTCTTTCACAGATGGTACCTGCATTTATAGAAATCCATAGACTTGTAGGTTTTCTACCTCTCTGATCTCTGACCATCATTTGTCTGCCTGCCTTCCAGTGATTGATTGTCCTTTTGGGTTCTTGTTATTGCACAGAAGCATCATACTCAGCTTTGGCCAAGAGCTTTTAAACAATCTTACTGATCTTGAAACAAATGATGTAGCAATGGGCCAGTCGTAATAAACTCAGTATGCTAGGCAAAATTTAAGTGCAAATATTTTGCTGAAACCTTGGTAGTCTGATCCATCACCAAAAGAATTTGTGGTTTGCTCATCATCCCAGGAACATGGGAAATGATTGCATCACTTCACTATAAAAAGGAAGTATTAAACAATGATATTGAAGCAAATGAAGAATATGTGTTGTAGCTGGCATATGAAAACATTTAATTAACTTAGCAGAGTCCTAACTGAGATTATCATTTTTAAGTAGCTAACAAAAATGAAGACGTTAAGCAGAAAAAGAAGAGGAAGCAGACAAACAGAAAAGCAGATTGTAGTTAGCTTCTGGACGAAACAAATATTTACTTAAGAGTAAACGGTTTTAAACTATTAAGATATAACATCAGACCACCACAGTTATTCAGTAAACACTGTAACTTTTCAGAAGAAAGGATGAATTATTATTCAAGTTAACACTCAGATTAAACTCCAAATTGCTTGCTCTGTTCTTAGATTTTACTGCTTCAGTTTAATTTCACAAAACTGCTTTTATAATATTAACAGCACTAAAAAGTGAAATGTTTTCTCAGGTTTTTGACTCTTCATAAGTTATACATATAGCTTCATATAAAAAGCAGACCCATACAAAAAAGAAAAGGAACAATTTTATTTAGCAGTAGCCTTAACATTAAATAAAAAAAGTAAAACTGCAGACAAACCAAACTCTCTGTGTATCATGAAATGCAGTTTTTATAAATGGAATAACACACCCACAGGTTAGGCTAATTACCTGGTAGAATCACAAGCATGATACTGAACCAGTTGGTGCAGGTACCTCTTCCCTTACCATGAAATAGGAGTGTCAAACTGCCAGGAAGATGCACACAGGTGGATTATATCTTATGTAGGAGGGCCAGTTTGAAGGAGATTGGAGACTGTAAAGTGGTGACCGGGAAAAGTGTAGTTCGGCAGCATAGGATGGTGGTTTGTAAGATGACGTTGGTGATCAAGAAGAGGAGGGGGAGTGTGAGGGCAGCACCAAGGATCAAACGGTGGAAATTGAAAAGGGGTAATTGTGAGGTGGAGTTCAGGGAAGGGTTAAGACAGGCACTGGGTGGCAGTGAAGAGTTACCAAATAGCTGGGTAACAACAGCAGAGCTAGTAAGGGCGATGGCTAGAAAGGTGCTTGGCATGACATCTGGACAGAGGAAGGATGACAAGGAGACCTGGTGGTGGAATGAGGAAGTACAAGAGAGTATACAGAGAAAGAGGTTGGTAAAGAAGAAGTGGGATTGTCAGAGAGATGAAGAAAGTAGACAGGAGTATAAGGAGATGAGGTGCATGACAAAGAGAGAGGTGGAGAAGGCTAAGGATAAGGCATATGAAGAGTTGTATGAAAGGTTGGACACTAAGGAGGGAGAAAAGGACCTGTACTGATTGGATAGACAGAGGGATGAGCTAGGAAAGATGTGCAGCAGGTAAAGGTGATAAAGGATAATGAGGGAAACATACCTACAAGCGAGGAGAGTGTGTTGATCAGATGGAAAGAGTACTTTGCAGGGTTGATAAATGAAGAGAATGAGAGGGAGATAAGGTTGGATGATGTGGGGATAGTGAATCATGAAGTGCAATGGATTAGCAAGGAGGAAGTAAGGATAGCTATGAAGAGGATGAAGAATGGAAAGGCTGTTTGTCCAGATGACATACCTGTGGAAACATGGAGGTGTTTAGGTGAAATGGCAGTGGAGTTTTTAACCAGATTGTTTAATGAAATTTTGGAAAGTGAGAGGATGCTTGAGGAATGGAGAAAAAGTGTTTTGGTACTTATTTTTAAGAATAAGGGTGATGTGCAGAGTTGTAGTAACTACAGAGGGATTAAATTGATCGGTCACAGCATGAAGTTATGGGAAAGAGTAGTGGAAGCTAGGTTAAGAAGGGACATGATGACTAGTGATCAGCAGTATGGTTTCATGCCAGGAAAGAGCACTACAGATGCAATGTTTGCTCTGAGAGTGTTGATGGAGAAGTACAGAGAAGGTCAGAAGGAGTTGCATTGTGTTTTTGTAGACTTAGAGAAAGCATATGACAGGGTGCCTAGAGAGGAGTTGTGGTATTGTATGAGGAAGTCGGGAGTGTCAGAGAATTATGTAAGAGTGGTACAAGATATGCTCAAGGGTAGTGTGACAGCAGTGAGGTCTGAGGTGGGAGTGATGGATGCGTTTAAGGTGGAGGTAGGATTACATCAAGGATCAGCTCTGAGCTCTTTCTTATTTGCTATGGTGATGGTCAGGTTGACAGACGAGATCAGACAGGAGTCCCCGTAGACTATGATGTTTGCAGATGACATTGTGATCTGTAGTGAGAGTAGAGAACAGGTGTAGGAGACCCTGGAGAGATGGAGATATGCTCTAGAGAGAAGAGGAATGAAGGTCAGCAGGACTAAGACAGAATATATGTGTGTGAATGAGAGGGAGGATAGAGGAATGGTGAGGATGCAGGGAGTAGAGGTGGCGAAGGTGGATGAGTTTAAATACTTGGGATCAATAGTTCAGAGTAATGGTGAGTGTGGAAGAGAGGTGAAGAAGAGAGTACAGGCAGGATTGAGTGGGTGGAGAAGAGTGTCAGGAGTGATTTGTGACAGATGAGTACCAGTAAGAGTGAAAGGGAAGGTCTACAAGAGGGTAGTGAGACCAGCTATGTTATATGGGTTGGAGACACTAGCATTGACAAAAAGGCAGGAGTTAGAGTTCGATGTGGCAGAGTTAAAGATGTTAAGATTTGTACTGGGTGTGACAGGGGTGGACAGGATTAGGAATAAGTATATTAGAGGGTCAGCCCAGGTTGCAAGGTTTGAAGACAAAGCCAGAGAGGCAAGATTACCTTGGTTTGAACATGTGCTGAGGAGGGATGCTGAGTATATTGGGAAAAATATGCTAAGGATGAAGCTACCAGGTAACAGGAAAAGAGGAAGGCCTAAGATAAGGTTTATGGATGTGGTGAGAGAGGACATGCAGGTGGTTGGTGAGACAGAGCAAGATTAAGAGGACAGGAAGAAATGGAAACAGATGATTCACTGTGGCGACCCCTAATGGGAACAGCCAAAAGAAGATGATGAAACTGCCAGTGGAAGACTGGATTAGCAGTACAGTTCATGACATCAGCTAGATGGAGTGATACACAGGTCATATGACTTAAACCCTTGTTTACTGAATATTTAAAGAAGACTGCTTATATACACTGTATATCAAAATGAGCATGCCCATATCAGACAATAAGCGATACCACTTCATCTCATATTCCTTACTTATGGTTAATTGCTAATGATGTTATGTATTTTATCCAGCATATGATCTGTTACATGTATACAATGTTAAACAACAGAGGGAGAGGCAGAGAGAGAATGTGTGCATGTGGGTTAGAGAGAGAGGAAGGGGAGGAGAAATAAAGATAAAATTGGACTAAGAAAGACAAAAAGAGAAAGAGCTCAAAACAATATAATCCATCTTGGGTTTGTGACATAGGTAGCATGTTGTATGACAGAGAGTTTGGCAGGCAGATAGACACAAACATACACAGATACAGACATATATAAAACAGAGTGTTATAATTGGGTATCTGATCGTAATCATATTATCCAATCATAGCCATATTATTATGTGTTTGAGACATAAATGCCACCTCAAGAGCAAAGCTTGAGATATGAATCTTGGCATCCATGTTGAGAACACATAATAACAGGTTATGATCAGTGAGAAACAATAATAACTATTTTTACTCCGTGTACTACTTCTTACAAAAAAGAAAAAAAAAAGCCAATGTGTTTTACTGGCCTTGAAAGCCAGTAAAGCACTTAATGAATGCTCTTGCATCAAGAACAAGTAAGGGAGAAAATCAGGGACAGACTAACATCTGTAAATTTACTTAGACATAGGAGGAAGGACATTCAAGGATCGTTGAGAGTGAAGGAATGGCACATCCCTTATACCTAACTGTAACAGTGCTTAGGGAGTATGTTTAACCTTTGTTATACATATTTGAAAGCATGTTATGTTTAGTTCTAGCACCACAGAAGCATGTAACAGGTTTATCTTTTTTCTGATTTTGGAGTGTAATCATTGTGAGTTATGCAAGCATTGTTAGAAAATACATTTTAACTTAATAGTTTACTGTCATTGCATTTCTTTTATCAATAGTCATTTAAAATAGAACTTGGAATAGAACTGTATATGAGTCATGAAATAATGTAGCACAAAATTATTAAAACTGTAATTAGTGTGAGTAATATTCTTGAAGTACATATCATAAATCTTTTAGACCGATGTTGCATACCTGGCCATATTCCATAAATGAAAATAAAGTGTACACTAAATTTACATGATCTATATTCAAGAAAATACCAATCACATTTTTTGTGCTGTCTATTCACTCAGTAAAATTATACTAAGTGTACAAGTAAGTAGTCTACACTTTGTGGTAACCTTCATGAATCCCCCTCAATATTTAATGCTGTAAGAAAATCAGTAGGAAAACTCAGAACAGCGTGCACTTAGTGTAGGCATTCATGAATTCAACTGTATCTAATGTCACAAAAACAAATCAACATTTTGGGAAATGTATGAATAAAACTATGTGATTTTTAAAGACAAGATTAAGTGATTTATTTAAAGGTCAAAATGTAACCAAATGTGTGAGCATTTTAGATGATGCATGAATGCGTTAGCATGCAGGTTCTCATAAGACCAAATTACAAACCACTTTGGTAGAATTGAAAAATAGCTAAATAGTGTAACAAAAGTAGAAAACATTAACAAGTTAACAAGAAAGCCCTCCCAAAATAATAACCTGAAAACCTAAAAATAACCTAAATATATAAAAGAAACAAATGCAGCATGAAATATACTGAAGGAAGTATGAAAGAGTTTGCTCTAAAAATATTTGATTATTAAGGTAAAAAAATGAGAAACAACTAAAAATACTTGATTACTAAATGGCAAGACTGTTGTCAGGGGGACAGGGTATGCACTTGTGTTGCCAATAAACTGAGTAATGTTGCCATCTCCAATGCCAAAGATCTGACCAGGATTGAGAAGAAGTATAAGGTTTACCTCTTTCTTATGCTAGTGAAGAGATTCTTGAAGCAGATTTAGCTGTTAAGAGAGAAGTTCTAAATTACTTGAGGAAAAAAGGGCAATTAGTAGAAAGCATTGAGCTCACAAGGATGTCTGGCTATTGAGGAACGTTATCTGTGTGAGCAAATAATGCCCCTTGAAAACACTGGTGTGTGCTCTTCCTTAGGTGCAGTTAAAGGGAAAATGAGACTAGAGGTTCAGAATGCATGACAGGTAGAAAAAAGAAACTATAAGATGGTATTACAGGTCATATTCCAATAGTTAACACAGCTACCTTGTTGTTGTTGTCTTTTGGCTTTTCCTGGTTAGTGGTCATCACAGCGGAACTCCGGTCCGCTAATGATTGGCAGTAGATTTTGATGAATGCTGAGGTGCCAGCTCGACGTTCAACCTTCAACAAAGGCATGTCCATTTACGCATGTCTTTCGAACGCCTACCCAACCACGGGGAGGACATGCAGACTCCACACAGAAGGCACTCCCCGCATTCAACCCGAGAATCGAACGGGAGAACCTCTTGCTGTGAGGCAACAACGCTACTGCTGCACCACCGCAGAATGTAGTGACCTTGTATGTGTTTAAAAATTCATCACTTAGGTGTTGCTGCCTGCAGTCTTTTTAAGATCATGCTATTAGCACCAAACTGATAGAAGGTAGTGTCACATGAAGAAATATTTCACTAAAGTAACTTGAAAGAGTTATTACCATTCTCTGTTCAAAGACTACACGGGTGGGTGTACATTCTAATGCCAGCACAAAGGGTAAAGTTCCACTACAGGGATCTACCCTGCCACAGATTGTTCTTAATACAGAAGTATGCATAAATTAAAAAAATGCAGAGTCCTGTGAATCCCACACTCATGTCAGCAGTGTATCCTTACGCCCCCCTCCATATATCTTTGCTATGCTGCTTAAATAAGACAGTTATGAAGTATTTTGATTATACAGCTAATATAAGAATAAGCAAGCCGGAGAGAGCTTACAAACAGTGTAGAAGTACTAGGAAATAGTGTGATTTAATATTAGAAAATGAGGGGTAAATGGCAACTGTCAGTATGATAACCCAGTACACTAATGTGACATGTGACTGTCCCAAAACATCTTGTCTTGTTGGTATTTGTATCATGACACATTCACATGGAAAACAGAAACCATTTGTGCCCCAGTGGCCTTTCATACTATCCAACACACCTCTCAAGTGTCCCTGATATGAGCTCAAAATTTTGCTCTGTCTCTCTTAAAATCATATTTGTTTGCAAAAAGGCAGTGAACTGTAGTCAACAAATAATGCCTACCATTAAAGCTACAGACCTCTGAAAAATGTATACTAATTCAACTTCTTTCATTTTGCCATCCTTTAAAGGTTTAAAATACCACTAATGTTTAAAAAGTGTTTGATCTGAGAGATTTGCCTCTGATAATTTGGGGCTTTGTCCATGATTCTGGCAATAAGAGACTGAGAGCTTTGCTGTCCATACACCCGGCCCCTGCTTCCAGTCTGTAAGGAAAGCAAAGACAAAAATATGGCTTTCTGATTCTGAAACACAAATTGTCTTTTGAATCATAATCCATTTTTGCATGTTAACAACTACAGGTATGAGCTGTCCCAGAAATGCAGCCTTGATATGTGTGGAAATCTACAATGTAAATTTCCATTCTTACAGTTGTGAATGGCAAGTGTCTTCAAATCCACTGCTGTTTATACTCTCCTTTGTAACTGCTATGTGCTGCAATTATTTTATCTTCTTCTACTCGGTGTCAGTTTATCATCTACGTCATTTGCATGACATGGTCACAAATGAAAATGCTGCAGAAACTAGTATTTCCACTTTTCCTGTCAAATCAAGTGAGTCAAGTGAGATTTAACACAAAATGCCAGTGCTTTATATTGAATCTAAAAGGCTGTAAAATATACACTTCATCTTCATATGCACTATATCTTTTCAACTATTAAACTGTTTTTTCCCCTTGGTACTGATTGATGTTTACGCAATAGTTTAGTACTGAAATAATAATACAGGCTGACTTGACTTGAATAATTGGTGTTCGTGCCACTTTTAGATAACTGCCTGTACAACTGGAGATTTTGCTCCCTGATGTCTGCTGATAAAAAGAGCTTTTGCAACTGAATCTTCCCATCTAACAGAATAGAAAAATGTGCATGGATAAATTAGAAGTAGTTATTAGTTTAGTGCAAAAGTAGGAGTTGGTTGAGAAGGTTTGCCGTGACAGAGTAGTAACAACATAGTGATTGTTTTTTTTTCTGTTTGTTCAAAGTGAGCTCATTAACATGTTTCTCTTTTGCTGCTGTATTAATATCAAATAAAAAAAACATTTAGTATCATAAAAGCAACTTCATTCCTAATAGTCCATGGCCATATGTCCACCAGGGAAGTATTCGCATGCTCTCATGATCACTAGGGGTAGAAACTGCAGAACTGGCAATGAACTATAAAATGTGCAGTTAGTATGTGCATGAGCTCTATTGGTGAGTGTGTGTGTGTGTGTGTGTGTGTGTGTGTGTGTGTGTGTGTGTGTGTGTGTGTGTGTGTGTGTGTCACTGCTGTGCTGCAGTAATTCATTAAATGAGTAGGAAATAGTCAGTGGCAATTATTTGACCCCTTGCCTGACTTTGATCAGCAGCTTGACATCACCTGTGGCACATGCTTGCAGTCTCAAATAACATTTGCCATATTTTGTCTGTTTTTCTGTGCCTAAATAAAGTGTCAGAAAGAGATAATGCACTAAAAATGCTCAAGAAAAAAACAGGTGGTTTGACAGTCTATAACAACTTATATAAAGATATGTAAGAGTAAAATAGCAGATGTAGTTTTGCCAAAACACTACTATATACCACCACCTATGAGACTAAGGACACTCATAAAAACATAGTAAGACACCATTGGTTAACATTAACAACATTACAAAACATACCAGTGAGCTACACTGGTGCACAACTATATAAAAAGATCATCAGACCCATATCAAGTGCAAGATGGAGGAAATGGCAGTAGGAGGTCAGTCCCGCAAAATTAGCCTATTATTTGAACATCTACAGCAGTGATGTATGCCTACACAACTGCCCTATGTTCATCAGCAAAATTAGTACTATATGACTTCATTATGAGACCAGTATCAGGCAGTCAAGTCTTAACTTTCAGAAATAGGAAGGAATCTGTAACATGTCCTGAAGAGAGATGAAGCATGTTTATTATCAACTTGAAATCCTCCATGCTATCAGTTTAGATTTGTAGGTAGAATTTAGCCTTCTTTTTGAGTTAATTATTTGTTGTGAAGAGGCATATTTACAGCTTGGGCTACCAACATTTGTGTTAGAAAGACAAAGCAGGGCTCTTCTGTTCAGTATGGGACAATGAGGATAAGTCACATGTTTCCACGTCTTATCTTCATCAACAGCTTTAGCATCAGACAGGCTGGAGGAAATGCATAAAATAGGTCATAATTCCTTTGTGTCTTTCAGCTTTTCCCAGTTAGGGGTCACCACAGCGGAACTCTGGTCCGCTAATGATTGGCCGTAGAGTTTTACGTGCTGGCTTGCCGGGCCTAATGCACAACCTTCAACGAAGGAATGCCCGTTCACTCATGTCGACACACAGAAGACGCTCTAACTGAGAATCGAACGGGCAATGTCTAACTGTGAGGCGACAACGCTACCTCAGCACCACCACCGCAGTAAAACAAACAGGTCATAATTCCAAATGACAAAAAAGACAGTTATCGTGCATGCTTAGTTTTGGAGGAGAACCCATTATAAACAGAAGAAGTAGGTGATTTATATGACAGACAAGCAGATATCTGATGACTGATAACATTTTTCTATTACCATGAGAAAGGTATTCTGCCCATTTTCCACTATTTTTCAGCATAGAGCCTGACTGGGTATTTTGCTGAACAATAAGTAATTTAAAGTAACATGTCCAGCTGAATTGATTGTTGTTAAATTATCACAGCAAAGTAGAAAAGAATGGTTGCCTCAATCTGAATTAATTTATCAAACTACTGTTTTGTTAACTGTGACAATCTAAAGGGACCATGAAATTATAGCTAATTTGAATAATCTGAGGAGGATGGCCCTATGGCCTATAGAGATGAAGTCGTAACTACAATCCAGATAAGCCACAGTTACAAAATAATGACAGACTGCTGATGTCCACACACAAGGTGGGACAAGGAGAAGGTCACAATTATACCTGTGAGGCAGGTGCCACAAGCTTCCATATGACACATGCACTCAGGTTAACCCCCCAACAGCCACATGTATCACACTGGTCTGATCCCTGCTGTTGGGAATGATTTCAGAATGACCCCACTGAGAATGGGAAGTCACACGATGTAGTGTGCTGAATCAGTGTCCCATGCAGGTGTGTCCCTAGCTGTAAACAGCACCCTGATGACAACCAGACTGATGGATGATTTATATGACAGACACGCAGATATCTGATAACTGATAGGATTTTTCTATTACCACGAGAAAGGTATTCTGCCCATTTTCCACTATTTTTCAGCATAGAGCCTGACTGGGTGTTTTGCTGAACAATAAGTAATTTAAAGTAACATGTCCAGCTGAATTGATTGTTGTTAAATGATCACAGCAAAGTAGAAAAGAATGGTTGCCTCAATCTGAATTAATTTATCAAACTACTGTTTTGCTAACTGTGACAATCTAAAGGGACCATGAAATTATAGCTAATTTGAATGATCTGAGGAGGATGGCCCTATGGCCTATAGAGATGAAGTCTTAACTACAATCCAGATAACCCATGTTCAGTTACAGTTAATGGCCAGGGTGCTGAAGGAGCCAGGTATGAAGGTAAAGGCATGGCAAAGATAGGTCAGCTCATCTTTTTCTAAGGTTGTAAGATTGGATTGGGGTGCACAAACTGGAATGCATATGGTAGTAATGTATCTCTACTGGAAACCAGGCACCTGCCTGGATACATCAGACTTACAAGGCAAACAGGCTTGCATGAGCAAGTGATGAACCCTTGACAGGATTAATGGTTGTTATGGAGGATTTGGTATCCAAAAATTACCCCAGAAATCTCTTTGGCTTGGAAGAAGGAGACTGTAATCTTCCCTGTAAATACAGAAATGCACATAACCTGAAAACAAGTTAGTGATTTTGGAACTGCTAAACATTAAGCTCTCAAAGAGAAAACAGTCATCTAAATAAGGATGGCTGTGAACAGAAAAAAAATCTGAAGTAGGAAAACCTATAAATAAGAATTTTGTGAATGCTGCGTATGTGTTTGAAAGGTCAAATGGCAAGGAGGAAACTGGTAATGGAAAGCACCCACACAAAACCTGAGAAATTATCTTAGAGCTTTGTTAAAAGTGAAGATCAAATAAGAACCCTGTATGTCAATAGTCACAATAAATGGGACCTATATCCCAGAAGAAATAGTGTTTATATTGTTCCAGGATTCATCAAGCTGAAAAATCCGTGCAGGAACAGTGTAGTCATTCCTGCATGGAATATGGCCGCCGAGCGATCCAGCAAACAGTTGATCTGACGTGCACGAGCACTCTAACAATGATCCTGCATGGACACCACTGACTAATGCTAATTACCTCATTTGCTTGTGAAAACCATACAAATGAGGTCAATTGGTGATTCAGCAAGCAGGCAAGTGTCCATGCAGGAACAGTGTAGGTTGCAGAAATGTATTTGGCTACTAGCCGACTACATTTCTGCAAATAACAAAATGGAGGCATCACAGCTCCAAATAAATCATGTATTCTACTTATTAGGTATACCAATGGCCACATATATGGCCATTGGCATTGAAATTTGTTTAGTTTTTTAAAATTAAAAGTTTTATTTATTTATTTATTTTTGGCTGATCTTGGCTGTTTAAGCATAGGGCAGCGGGATAGTGCCGAAAATTTAAAAAAAAAATGTGAAAAAGCAATTTTCAGGGAAATCTGCATTTTTCCATTATAGTCAATGGCATGCAGAATGAAAACAATACCAGGAACAGTAATTGCTAAGGGGAAAGGCTCAGTGTGAGTCCAGTAACTATGAAGTAAGGCAGTGGGGTATGTAAATGAGGGGAATTTTACTGAATCACAAATTTCTTCTAAGTGTCAGACTGCACCTAACCATGTAGGTGCTCTAAGATGATCGTGTAAGCAGGAAAAGCAGATGATATCAATGGGGATGTGTCATCCTTGCTGTAAGCACATTAAAGCTCTGCGGCCCATGTTTGCCCTTAGCTAAGCACAGCTAAGGAAGGGGGTGTGTCTGAGGCTGTCTAGCAGTGTTTACATTGCCTAAACGGGTACGCATGGTATGCACCAGGTCTTAAACAAATCAAAAAAAAAAAAAACAGGAAACAGAACTATTTACATTTGAGCAGCGGGTATGTGCAGTGAGCATCAGGGCTTAAAAGGGGAAGAAATGGGAAAGGGAAATAAAAGGGAAACAGGGGAAGGAAGGCAATCAAGGAGAACTACCATAGCTGGCCCGCAGGTGGAATGCATCAGAATCAGCCAATTACACAGCCAGCAACCCAGCACACTACTATAAACTATGCAAACACCTTTCAGTCTGTTTTTCCCACAAACACTATACCACTGGTGTCCACATTTGGGGGAATTTTAAAATGACAAAACCAACGATAAAAGTTAGGGGCTACTATTGCTTTGATCCATCAGTATGTGCTAGAAGCTCAGGGTGGTGAGGAGGATAATGGTGACAATCATCCCAGACCGAGGAGGAGGAGAAGAGTGTACAGACCCATGGTAACCTACCAGGAGCTACATGAGCTGGTGATAGTTGAGTGTTACAGGGTGGACAGGAACATTCTGCAACAAATCATCGAGCTGTGCCGGCCTCACCTCAGACCCAGAGCCAACAGAGGGGAACCCATCCCAGTGGATACCAAGGTATGTGTAGCCTTAAGAGTACTAGCTACAGGTAACTTCCAAAGGCCAACTGGGGATATCATGAGGGTCTCACAAGTATCAGCATCTAGGGTACTCCACCAGTTCCTGGATGCCATGCTACCACATGCTGGTGAGCATATATACTTTCCCCGCACCCCTGTGGGAGTTGACCAGCAATATATGTCTCTCCCACCATATAGTGGAATACCTGGAGGTACTGGCTGCTATAGACTGCACGCATATCCACATCAAAGCACTACCTGGTGAGCAGGGTAGGACCTGCATAAACCGTAAGGGCTTCCCCTTCATCAACTGCCAGGTCATGTGCGATGCTCAGGGTATAATCATGAATGTGTGTGCTGACAGGCCTGGAAGCTATCACGACTCCCACATCTGGCATTCCTTACAGCTGTATCAGGGATTTGCCAGGGAGGACGTCCCATATGACTGTCTAGTGGGGGATGCTGGCTATGCACTGGAGCTGTGGATGATGACACTCATCAGAAATGTACACACACCCACACAAGAACATCATAATGAGGCACACACAAAAACCAGGATCATTATAGAGCATGTGTATGGGATGCTCAAGTCACAGTTCTGCTGCCCTGACATATCCGATGGAGCCTTGCAGTACTTTTCAGTCACACTTGCACACATGTTCATAGTATGTGCCATGTGGCATGTGCCAGGGTTGGGAGGATGGCCTAATGGTTAAGGTGTTTGCCTTACAAACACAATGTACAGGGTTTGAATCTCACAGGGGATAATTGGCTAGGCTTAAAATGGCTTGCAAGGGCAGTTAGCCTAGTACTAACCTATGATCCTATGATTCTATGATACACAATATGATCCTGTGGAAACAACTGCAGCAGGAACAGCATGGGGAAGGGCCACACAGCCCCCCACCAATGCCAAGGTCACCACAGGCACAGAGGGACTCAGAGGAGGAACCTCCTGAGCCAGCCTTGTGGGCAGACTGAGGCATGTCCAGTATGCCCATGCCTTGGCAAAGAGGCAACATGTAGCACACACTGACAATGTAGGGACCCAGGGACTGATACCTCTCTCTGATTCTCACACACAGTAAAAGGGATGCCAAACATGACACTACCTGTGCCATACCATGTATAGGTAGTGTACTGCATGCATATGACATAGTCAGCCCTCAACTCAGGCACAAGGTAAGTCAGTTGTCTTAACAATGAATGAATGACGTAGTATGGTCTGATAGTATATCTATGGTATTGAAGCAAGCAAGCAAGGGAATTGGGTGGCCGAATGGGATAGCAGCAGACAACTGACAGCTATGTGGGACAGCAGGAAATCCATGACAAATACTGGTGTCACCATGCTAGGCAGTAGTACTCAAGGTAACAACTCCCACTGCAGTACATGTGGGGTGGGGGGCCAACTAACTGGGTGGCCATAGGTCACACACATGGATATCAATGAGGGTTCCCATACCCACCCCCAGCCTCACCCAGCAGGACAGGTGTAGATGACCATAAGGAAAGGTCTGGCAAAGGCCCACAAATGCCATCAATGGTGAACATCCCCCCTATAGACCTACACAGACATAGTACAACAGGTCTGGCAGTTGCAGTATGGTTCTGAAGGTTATGAAGTCTGAAACTGAAATGCATGCCATTACAATCTAACCTGGGTTCTCTACTGGTATGCCTCCATTCTGCAAAGATAGGGCACAATACAATCTTAAATGGAAGCAAACAGTAAGTGAAATACCAGCACAGTCAGTGCAAATGTGTAAAGTTGTCAGGTGTGTCCCCCACATAGAAATGCAGTAACATTTAAGTTTGTAGAGTAATATCAGTGGAGCACACATTGCCAGGCATGGCCTAATCAACATGATAATACGCTGCATGTCCACAATATGCAGGGGTCAATTTGCTAAGTATGTGTGTGTTAATATTGTCAGGAAGTGGTCAGCATGTGCCCCTGGATGTTGTGTCTCAGTGACCTAGGCACAGTAGTGTGGTTGACAGGGCCATGTCCCAAGAACTGCAGTGCCAATTAATCTGCTTGTCAGCTACACCTACGTTAGCAGTTGTACACACTGTCCAGATGTCAATATCTGGTGGAAAGATGGACACGTCATGAACAGGGAGCCATACACATATACAGTACACAGGTGGAAGTACCCTACACAGTGACTATCATAACTCTCAACTGCACACAACTTTGGAATAATGTATAGAGGTTAGTATCACATTTGTTGTCCCTCTACCATAAAATACTGGTTGTCTGGCCAATCAGTGGCAGACACAAAAGCCACAGTTACAAAATAATGACAGACTGCTGATGTCCACACACAAGGCGGGACAAGGAGAAGGTCACAATTATACCTGTGAGGCAGGTGCCACAAGCTTCCATATGACACATGCACTCAGGTTAACCCCCCCCAACAGCCACAGGTATCACATTGGTCTGATCCTTGCTGTTGGGAATGATTTCAGAATGACCCCACTGAGAATGGGAAGTCACACGATGCAGTGTGTTGAATCAGTGTCCCATGCAGGTGTGTCCCTAGCTGTAAACAGCACCCTGATGACAACCAGACTGATGGATCAATACAAACACAAAGGATTGCCAGGAAAACCTGACCCACTTACCACTGTCAGCCCAGGGGGATCCACTGGCTTGCAGTCTGTGAACATATGAGTGACAGAATGCACTGCCCTGCTACAGATGTCCTGCATCAGTCTTGCATGGCTTACACACTTCTGGCAAAGGCCCATGCCTCACCCATAGTGCCATTTTAGGGAATGTCATGGGGGTCCAAACTAACAACCTAATACTTTAAACAGAAAACAAATGAAAGGTCATGCTGCCAAATGCCAGTAACATGCCTCTCAGCCTCATAGAGCAAGAGCTGTGGACAAAGCCATAAATATATATTGCTGGGATAAAGGCCCAACTATAGGGAAACTTCTGAGATATTGTTGTCATAATGTTAGGAACAGGATAGAAAAACAGAGGGGGGTGTAGAAGCATGGATGTCATGAAGGGTGTGAAGTCTGAAACTCTAATGCCTGGTCATAATTCCTCCTGACTGCAAACACCTGAATGAATAACAACAAACCTGTTTGTAAACCACAATGTAAAGGGAAACCAACCAGATATATGAGGCATGGCTCTGAATAACCTGGGAGAATCTGTAGAGTTGAGAGGTATGCCTACACCAGGATATGACCTTTCAGGTAAGATGAAAAATGCACAACAAGGAGATCTTCAGCCAGCATACCACCAAGGTGCTGGACCATTTACACAGCTCCATCAGTCAATTGGCTGTAGCCAACCCTCCACAATGGCCGGATTGTGCCAGAATGTCTAGCTTTTTCTTCAGAATATTAGTCTGTGCATCATCCCTCTTGTATTTCCCTGGAAAATAACTGTGATCAACCAATGATATCTGTCAGTAGTTGATGACACAATACAGTACAGTGTCACACATTGCATATGTCATAAAATCTCTGCTAAAACCAACCATGTTGCAAAAGCAATACAGACAGTAATAAGAACCATTGTTACAGTATCCCCCTATGTTTGGCCCATTGTGTCCCCATATTGGCAACCTATCTACAGATATCTTGCAGAAACAGGTTGCAAAGTATAGATGTAGCACACAACACCCTGGACTGGAGTACAGCTCTCCCTGGAATGGATTCCCACACTCAATATAGAAGGTCATACTGTGCATGCTCCTACACTTAGAGAATGAAGCCAATGTCTGAAACCACAGTGGACTATAGATATCTATAATTTGCAGATGTCTGTGCACACACACTAATATGTAAACCTTTTGGTCTTCACACACACACACAAATAACACACACACACACACACACACACACACACACACACACACACACACACACACACACACATTGGTCAGGAAAACCCACAGCCAGCTGTAGGTGGCACATATGTGGTAAATCTGCATCTGTTGTGTGTGATACATACACACATATCTATGGCCAACATACTACAACATGTCAAGCATACATACACATAGACACGGGGAAGAGAGAGACAGCCAGTGATAGACAGAATTGCATTATGAGGCCTTTCCCACCCAGTAGACATCCCATAGTCCCACTTTAGAAGATCTGCTGATGTATGCCACCTTAGAAGTACCTTTGGATGAGCTTCAGTCCTGTAAGCTCAATAGCGCATGCAATAAATACATAACATACTAGAGAAAAATAGTAGATATGTAGGGGTTCTAATCACAGTCCCGGCAAATGTGTGTGTGTGTGTGTGTGTGTGTGTGTGTGTGTGTGTGTGTGTGTGTGTGTGTGCAGGAATTGCTGTTTTAGTCCATACCCACCCAGTACACATCCCATTGTCCTATATCACAAGATTTGCTGATGCCATTCACCTTAGAAATGCCTTTTTTTAGCAATCAGCCCTATAGGCTCTGTGGTGCATGTGATAACTGTGTGACACTATAGTACCACTATTTATATAGGAGTTCTAATCTCAGTCCTGGCAAATGTAAAAGTGTGTCTGTTTGTGTGTGATTGTGTGTGTTTGTAGGTTTGTAATTTTGAGGCCATTCACACTCAGTACACTTCCCATTGCCCTACTTTAGTGCTCCTGCTGATGTCAGTCACCTTTAAAGATCACTTTGATCAGCCCTCAGCCCTATAAGCTCTGTGGCACTTGCGATAACTACTTAATATTATAGTGCAACAAACTAGTTACGTAGGAGGTCTAATTTCAATCCTGGTAAAAGTGTGTCTGTGTGCAAGTGTGTGTGTTTGTAGGTTAATGATTTTGAGGCCATTCACACTCAGTACACTTCCCATTGCCCTACTTTAGCACTCCTGCTGATGTCAGTCACCTTTAAAGATCCCTTTGATCAGCCCTCAGCCCTAAACGCTCTGTGGTGCTTGTGATAACTGTATAATACTATAGTGGAACAAACTAGTTAGGTAAGAGTTAGAATCTCAGTCCTGGTAAATGTAAAAGTTTGTCTGTTTGTGTGTGAGTGTGTGTGTGTGTTTGTAGGTTAATGATTTTAAGGCCATTCACACTCAGTACACTTCCCATTTCCCTACTTTAGCACACCTACTGATGTGAGTCACCTTTAAAGATCCCTTTGGTCAGCCCACAGCCCTATAAGCTCTGTGGCACTTGCGATAACTGTGTAGTACTGTAGTGTAACAAACTAGTTAGGTAGAAGTTCTAATCTCCATCCTGGTAAAAGTGTGTGTGTGTGTGCAAGTGTGTGTGTTTGTAGGTTAATGATTTTGAGGCCATTCACACTCAGTACACTTCCCATTTCCCTACTTTACCACTCCTGCTGATGTCAGTCACCTTTAAAGATCCCTTTGGTCAGCCCTCAGCCCTATATGCTCTGTGGTGCTTGTGATAACTGTATAATACTATAGTGGAACAAACTAGTTGGGTAAGAGTTAGAATCTCAGTCCTGGCAAATGTAAACATTTGTCTGTTTGTGTGTGTGTGTGTGTGTGTGTGTGTGTGTGTGTGTGTGTGTGTTTGTAGGTTAATGATTTTGAGGCCTTTCACATTCAGTATGCTTCCCATTTCCCTACTTTAGCACTCCTACTGATGTGAGTCACCTTTAAAGATCCCTTTGGTCAGCCCTTAGCCCTATAAACTCTGTGGTGCTTGTGATAACTGCATAGTACTGTAGCATAACATTCTAGTTAGGTAGAAGTTCTAATCTCCATCATGACAAATGTAAAAGTGTGTCTGTTTGTATGCGTGTCTGTGTGTGTGTGTGTGTGTGTGTGTGTGTGTGTGTGTGTGTGTGTGTGTGTGTGTGTGTGTGTGTGTGTGTGTGTGTGTGTATGTGTGTGTGTGTATGTCTGTTTGTATATTAATGATTGTGAGGTCATTCACACTCAGTACACTTACCATTGCTCTACTGCAGCACTCCTGCTGTCAGTCACCTTTAAAGATCTCTTTGATCAGCCCTCAGCCCTATAAGCTCTGTGGTGCTCATGATAACTGTGTAACACTATAGTGCAACAAACTAGTTAGGTAGGAGTTCTAAGCTCCGTCCTGGCAAATGTAAAAGTGTGTCTGTTTGTGTACGAGTGCGTGTGTGTGTTTTTAGGTTAATGATTTTGAGGCCATTCACACTCAGTACACTTCCCATTGTCCTACTTTAGCACTCCTGCTGATGTCAGTCACCTTTAAAGATCCCTTTGGTCAGCCCTCAACCCTATAAGCTCTGTGGTGCTTATGATAACTGCTTAATACTATAGTGCAAGCAACTAGTTAAGTAGGAGTTCTAACTGCAGTACTAGCAAATGTAAAAGTGTATCTGTTTGTGTGCGAGTGTGTGTATATCTGTAGGTTAAAGTATTTTGTGGCCATCCACAATCAATACATCTCAAAGTGCTATACTTTACAAGGGCTGCTGATGTCCCTCACTTTAGAAGTATGTTAGGATGCCCTTCAACCTATAAGCTCCATGGCACGTGCAATAAATGCATAACACTGTAGTAGGGTAACTAGATAGGTAGGAGTTTGAATCTCAGTCCTAACAAGTTTGTCTATGTGTGTGATAAATGCGTAACACTGCAGTAGCAATAACTAAACAGGTAGGGGGTTGAATCTCAGCCCTGTCAAGTGTATGTGTGATAAATGTGTAACACTGTAGCAGCAATCACTAGATAGGTAGGGGTTTGAATCTCAGTCCTGGCAAGTGTGTGTGTGATAAATGTGTAACACTGTAGTATCAATAACTAGATAGGTAGGAGTTTGAATCTCAGTCCTGGCAAGGGTGTGTGTGTGTGTGTGTGTGTGTGTGTGTGTGTGTGTGTGTGTGTGTGTGTGTGTGTGTGTGTGTGTGTGTGTGTGTGTGTGTTTCATTGTGAATCATATCCATTGGGGGGTGCGTTTTGCAGACTTTTTGTGTGGTCCACCCAGTACACATCCAAATGTCCACTGTACAGGGCCCACTGTTGTCAACTACTGTAGTGGTAGCTATGGACACCCTGCAGCCCTATAAGCTGTGTGCCATATGAAATAACTATGTAACAGTACGGACTCAAAAACAAGATAGGTGGGGCTTCTAATCCTTTGATACCATTCCCCACTCAGGAATCATAGACAAACACACCCATCTAGGCATCAACTCCTATGTCACTAGGTGGGTTGCAAACTGACTCATGCATGGAACCCACAGTGTGAAGGCAGCAGACTCCATGTCAGACTGCCAAACAGTCGCTAGTGGATTACCACAGGGTCTGGTCCTGGATCCCCTTATGTTTGTTATATATGCCTCTGATATCCAGCCCAACATGAAGGGACCCTGGCTGACAATGTTTGCAGACAATTGCAAGGTGGGTGCTATGTGTACATCCCCATATCATGTTGGCATCTTGCATAAAGTCCCCACTGAGACCTCTGACTGTTGTCAGAACACTGGCCTTAGGCTGAATGGAAAGAAATTTGTTGCTATCCCCTGTGGAATCAATGTAGCATTTCTGGTAGTCCAGTGGACACAGACGTCCTTATAACAGGCCTGAGAACACATTTATGACCACCAAATTGCTACTGTGGACAGAGTGAACAGAAATGCCTTCTATGCACATCTCATAACTAAGGTTGTTTCATCCAGAAAGGAAGAGGTCAATGTCTCCCTCTACTCTCCCTTCATTAGGCCAACCATCAGGTACAATGGCCCATTTGTCATGTAGCTCACTAGACACCTGCAACAACTGTGGAGGCTGGAAGTGTACCTCCCAAATAGAACACTAGCCCTTAAACAACTGTCCTATATGGACAGACTCCAATACCTCCAAGTATTCTCGACCAAATCTTGGCTACTTACAGGAAATCCCTGTTTGACTGACAATTCCATGTCTGGCCAGCTGTGTTAGGAATGCCATATCTAGTGAAACTTCAATCTGTATGCACCACACACCATGGATACCTCAACCTCATTACCGCAATGAACAGAACATGCTGGGGTCAGGTCCATAAGCCAGCGAGTGGCCATGTTATGCAATATATGTTGCATACATGTCAATCAGAGCACCTCACTGGCCCTCTTTAAGAGAAATCTGGATGAGTGGATTGGGAATTTAACTGTCACCCTGGGCATCACTCAAGTGGCAATAGTTAATAGACGACTGGGAACAAATGTCAGGTGGCATGATGCCAGGGTACTCCCATGGACTAGGCTTGTCATGGCTCCATGCCCATTAGCCTGGTATGCACCTATGAACACATGATCTTATGAATCTCAGTACTGGCAAACGTGTGTGTTTACATTACTGTGTATACAAGTGTTTGTGAGTGTGTAAACTTGTAGGTGAAAGGACTTTGTTGCCCTTCTCACCCACTACACCCCCCATTGCCATACTTTGCGAGGGCTGGTGATGTTATTCACTTTAAAGGTACCTTGCAACACTCTTCAGCCTATAGGCTACCTGGTGCTTGTGTTAACTGCATAACACTATAGTACCAATAACTACATAGGTTGGGGTTCCAATCTGAGTCCTGGCAAATGTGAGTATGTGTGTGTGTGTGTGTATGTGCGTGCAAGTGTAAGTGTGTATATGTGTAGAAGACATCGTTTTGAGGCCTCCCTCTCCCAGTACACTGCACATTACCATACTTTACAAGGGTTGGTGATGTTGCTCAGCTTAGAAGAGACATGGAACAGTCTGCACCCTACCAACTCCATGGCATGTGTGATAAATGTATATCACTGTAGTAGCAATAGCTAGATAGGAGTGGTTCTTACCTCAGTCCAGGCAAATGTGTGACTGTGTGTAAGTGAGAACAGTATCCTGTGTTTGAGTGAGTACTATATCCAATGGGGGTATGGGTTTTACATTTTTAGACTGTGGTACTCCCAGTACATGTCTTAAGGTCAATTGTATGAGGCCCACTGTCTCCATCAACTGTAGATGTATCTGATGACACTCTTCAGCCCAATAAGGGCAATGCTGTGTGCAGGGACTAAGTAACAGTATGGACTGACTGACAAGATAGGCAGAACTGCTAACCTCAGGTCTGGCAAATGTGTGTATGACTGTATCTGTGTTGTCATTGTGTATATTTCTGTAGATAGAGTATTTTGAGTCCATTCTCACCCAGTACATCTCCCATTGATATACTGTACAAGGCCTGGTGATGTTGTTCACCTTAGAAGAACTGTGAAACACACTTCACTCTACAAGCTCCATGCCACATGCAATAAATGCCTAAAACTTCAGTAGCAATAACTAAATAGGTAGAGGTTCTAATCAAAGTCCTGGCAAATGTGTGTGTGTGTGTGTGTGTGTGTGTGTGTGTGTGTGTGTGTGTGTGTGTGTGTGTGTGTGTGTGTGTGTGTAGGCCATTGTACTCCTAGCACACATCCTACGTTCCACACTATGAGGGCCACTTTTTACATCAACAATAGAGGTATCTGTACACACTCTGCAGACCTATAAGCCCTGTGCTGTGTGCAACAGCTATATAACAGTATGGAATGAGCAGCTAGAGAGGCAGGGCTCCTATTCACAGTACTGGCACACTTGTGTGTGCATTGTTGTGTATAGCAGTGATTGGGAATGTGTACACTTGTGCATGACATTATTATCAAACCTGCACACCCACTACACCACCCATTGCCATACCTTACAATGGCATGTGATGTTACTTACTATACATGTTCTTTGGAAACTCAGCACACTATGAGCTCTCTGCCACTTGTGATAACTACCTAATACTGTACTACCACTGACTAGATGAGTAGGGATTTCAAACCCAACAGTGGTAATTGTGAGTGTGTGTGTGTGTGTGTGTGTGTGTGCGTGTGTGCGTGTGTGTGTGTGTGTGTGTGTGTGTGTGTGTGTGTGTGTGTGTGTGTGTGTGTGTGTGTGAACAGTATTCTCTGTGTGTTGGGTCAACACAAAAACCTCTTGGTGTGTGGGATTTACAAATTTGAGGTGTGTTCCACCCACTATACTTACCATTGTCCACTGTACAAGAGCTGTTGATGTCAGCCACCATACACTTACCTGTATACACCCCTCAACTCTATAAGCTATGTGTTACATGCAATAACTGTTATACATACCTATTAATTGTGTGCAGCTGTATCCTGGATATGACACACTCAATGTATTACCACACTGCTATAATCCTTGTAGATAATGCCTGCAGGGCCACATCCTGCTGACACACAGACACCTAGAACATAAACAGAATACATTATGGAGACCATATTCAGTCGGCATTAATAACAACAATAATGCATCATGGCTGGACAGCTACACACTCTGATGTGTAACCAGTAAACATGCTGGCTGACCACACTTTACACAGCATTACATTGCTAAACTGTACTAAATTCACCCTGTGCATCAGAACCATATTAGCATGTCCCTGAATCAAAGATATGGATGACAGGGATGTGGCACAGGTATCATCATATACACAGGGTGTGGTGTGGGTTTGCCAGAGTCCTAGGCTGGGCCATTAGGTTGACATCATGCATTTGTGTTTGGGGGGGTGTTCATTAAATGGGCTGTGCAGATGTGGTGTTTGTAAGTCTGGAGGTGATCTGGCTGTGATGGTGATGTATGTGTGTATGGATGCCCACAGTCATGCCATGTGGCTGCCCTACACAACTGTTTGTTGGACAGCTGTGGACCGTACAAGACAGGGTGTACAGTTCACCATCTCTGCCCATGGACATGGGAACTGGGCCTACAAGGGGACCCACTAGCACCACCAGGCCCAAGGCCAGATGCAGTACTACTCCCCAATGGTGACTGCTGTCTGCTGGATCCATGCTCCTGTTGGGACTAGCTAGGACCATGTGCCCATATCCTGCTGCATTGTGGCATGGACAGCAACCCCCCCTGCAGTCATGTTGCTGGTACTGCCACTATGTGGGTGAGAAGTTGCATGGCCACGTGGACCCTCAGCTGTTCGTGGTGCTGTCCTACATCCACATGGCCAATGGCCAACTCACACCATATGCTCTAACACAGATATTCCACGGTTGAGGATTGCAACCATCTCATCCAACCATCTATCCATGACCTCAACATAATAATGGTGGTCATCAACAAGATCCTGGATGTTATCACGCATAGCAGAAAGAGTTGCATTCATGACCCTGAGAATCTGTCTGGTGTTATGTTCATTACGTGTCTATGCCTCTATGATGGTCCAAAACATGTATTTGGTGACACCTGCTGTGACACATGACAGGGGCTTGACAGGCAGCAGTCCTCCTTCAAGCACCCCTATCCATCTGCCTGTGTGGGACCTTGCCTGTTATCTGGCTATGGCTGGTGTCTACATACACACTTGCCATAGTCACCACACTTGCCTGTTCCATGCCACCACCCACCAACTGTCCATTATCTATGGCCAGTGGTGATGGGGTATGTGTGGGCATTGTGACTGTGTGTGGGGATGGGGTAGACAACAGTAGGATGCCAACCAATGGCACAGATTCAGCCCCTAACAACCCCACCTGTGCCTCACTATGCCTATCATCATTGTCAGAGTCTGCAGAGACTCACAGTTTCCAAGCAGGAGGGATTCTGACCCCCTTTGCCACCTGTGAGGGGAAGATAATATATGTAAATTAATACCTGTGCATTATGTTTGGCTGCCACAGACACACACACACAGACACTTACAGGTGAAGTGGCACAAAGCTATTACACAGACCTCACATTACCCAAAAGGTGACATGCATGACACACAGCCCTCAACATCATGCATTGCAGCCATTCTTAGTCATTGTTACTAACAATATATATCTCTGAGATGCATGAGTACTGTTAGTAGGTGACGTCCATTCCCCTAGCACACACTGGACCCATGTACACATTATTGCTGTTCACCTGTATAGCACAGTGGCAACTACTATATACCATATCTCACAACTGTACAAATCATTGAAGAATGTGTAGATGTCTGGCACATATGTTTGCTCTGTTCCTTACAACACCTATGTGTTTGTCTGACACATAACTTTGATGACATGAGTATTGATGTCACTAATTAATGACTGCATTTGATTTGCAGACCTCATCACCAGCAGTGAATGTCTTTTCAAATAAATCCTGTTACACCAACAACCTTCTAAGCTTAACATGGATATGATAAGTGTACACACCCCTGTTAACATGCCATGCTCTTGCATTATATAAAATGAGACCACAATGCTGCATTCAAAAACAATTCCATACTCACCAGCTAGAGGCTGCTGTCCCACTTGTAGACCAGAGAGACCTAAATTGTTGTGGGAGAGAGGTTCTGTCAGCAGACTCACATGTGGCCTTGGTACAGGGTGGAAGTAGCATTTCTGCACATTAACAGTACAACCCCCAATACTAAAAAATATGCTGCCCATCACCATAGATGCGCACTTCTGTGCATTACAAAACCCCGTCCACAACTGCTATCTTTTCTAACATATGCATCTAGATACTCTACAAATACAACTATGAATGCTACAGTACTCTAATAATGTGCACTGGGGCCTTACCTGCACAGTCCTTGTCCATTGTGTGGGTGCCACCCACCTTCACAATGCTGGATTCTGGAGCCTGTTGTATGGTTGTGGTGGGTGCCCCAAGGTTGGTGAGGAGTCCTCAGTGGGTGTCAGTGGGGCCTGCATAACTGGTCCCCCACCTGTAGCTAAGCGTTCACTGGCTACGGCAGCCACCCTTCACCTGGCATTGTGTGTAGGTTGGTTGCATGATGCCGGATCTGCTCATAGGTTTGTGCATGTAGGCCGACATCGTTTACCCTGTGGACTAGGTCATTTCACAGGGTGGTCCTCTCCAACAGATGTTGTTGGGCACAGCCAAACATGATTCCATGGTTATGGATGATGGTTTCTATTATGATAGCTGTCTCAGCCTCTGAATACAGTAGAAGCCTAGGATGCTGCATACCACCTGGAAGACATAAACAGGGAAACACATCATAGCACCTCATACAGTTGTCAACAGTATGGACAGAAATTGCACATCAACAGTGCATATTTGTTGCCACCACTCAGAACTACACCATACCCCTCTAATCTATCAGCACAATATCAGCTTACATTGCACTCCTAGCCCTGATGTGTCATATCCCTCCCCAATGATGGACAATTAATTGCATAATCCTCTATTCCCCATTCTTTTCTTTGTAGAGGGATGACAGTGGCCATCTTCCATGTGGATGGGGTGTGGATGGTGACAAGGCTGTGTTTAACTACAGTGTGTGATGGAACTTTGAGCACGTGCCTGAGTTCATGTAGGATGCAGACAGGGATGTTATCAGTCCCCATGGAGACTTGCTGTTGTTGCCTTTCAGTAGGCAATATGTACCAGCTCACCGTTGATGAGGGGAGGGGTGCGGTTGATGTGCATATTCCCCTACAAAGATTGGGGGAGACAGGGGGGTGATGTTCACACCTACCCTGTCTGATGTAGGTTGCCTATACCCATGGCATGTCTATATGAGGTGTGATGCTCTCCACTAAAGGGGGATTACTCTACCTTGGTGGAGGCAGGTTTTACAGGTCAGGTATTGCTGAGTCCATACACCTATAGTGGATATAAAAGTGTACACGCCCCTGTTACAATGCCTGGTCTTTATGGTATCATAACATGACACCACAATAACTAATTTCAAAACAATTTCCACCTTTAATGTGATGATAGCATATTCAATTGAAAACATAACAATCTGTTATGGGAAAACATATGCAAATTAAAATCAGTACAATAACATGGTTGCATGAGTGTGCACACCCTTAAACTAATACTTTGTGGAAGCATCTATTGAGATAATTACAGAATTCAGTCATCTTGGGTCAGAGTCTATCATCATGGCACATCTTTACTTGGCAATAGTTGCCCACTCTTCCTTGCAATAGCACTACAAATATGTCAGTTTGTGAGGGCATCTCTTGTGCACAGCCCTATTCAGGTCAACCCACAGATTTTCTATTGGATGTAGGTCTGGGCACTGGCTGGCACATTCCCAAACTATAATTTTCACCTGGTGAAGCCATTCTTTTGTTGATTTGGATGTATGCTTGGGGTCATTGTCATGTTGACAGGTAAAATCCCTCTTCATTTTCAGCTTTCTAGCAGATGACTGAAGGTTATGGGACAAAAATGATTGGTATTTGGAACTGTTCATAATTCCCTCCACCTTGACTAAAGGCCCAGTTCCAGCTTAAGAAAAGTAAACCCAAAGAATGATATTGCCATCAGCATGCTTCACAGGGGAGATGGTGCTCTTTTGGTGATGCAAAGTGTTGTTTTGGGCCAAACATACCTTCTGGAATTGTGGGCCAAAGGTTCAACCTTGGTCTCATCAGACCATGACACATTGTCAAACATGCTTTTGGGAGACTTGATGTAGTGTTTGGCAATGTTTGTCCGGCCCTGGACATTTTTCTGTGTAAGAAAAGGCTTCCATTTTGCAACCCTACCCCATAGGCCAGACATATCAGGAATATGGAAGATTGTTGGCACATGTGGTACACACCCAGTACTTGCCAGGCATTCCTGCAGCTCCTTCAGTGTTGCTGTAGGTCCTCTAGCAGCCTCAATGGCCAGTTGTCATCTTGTAATTTCATCCATTTTGGATGGACGTCCAGGTGTTTGCAGCATCACTGTTGTCCCATATCTTCTTCACTGTTTGATGACTGTCTGCACTGTATTCCATGGTATATCCAATGTTGTGGACAGTTTTCCTACTCTTCTCCTGACTGATACCTTTCCACAATGAGATCCCTTTGATGCTTTGTAAGCTCTCTGCAAAACATGGCTTTTGCTGTAGCAGACAACTGGGAACATTATTTGGGGTTAATCAGAGTTTCTTTAATTGATGGCATATGTGTACCCAAGAAGATGGAATGCTGTGATTATAAGAGGTGTGTCAACAAAGTATTAGTTTAAGTGTGTGCACATGTATGCAACCAACTTATAGTACATTTTTTATCTTTTATATTTTCTCCCCTAACACATTTCTTTGTTTTTCAAAAGAATTGTACAGGTTATGGGTCACATTCAAGGTGGGAAACGTTTTGCAATGATCTTCTGTGGTCTCATTTTTGTATAGCACACAAACCTGGGATTTCAACAGGAGTGTGTACACTGTTGATATCCACTGTATGTAGGTGTTCATTTAACTGTTTGTGGTTCGCATGGACAGAGGGTCATAACACAGTTGTACATTTCTCCAATTACAACCTGATAATCATGCTTATTCTAGTACCCATATCAGTTTCAAGGCAAAGTAACAACCAGTAGCTGTAGACATTTATGTCTGTTTTATGCCCTGAAACTTATATTACACACATGTACAACATGCACAACTTATTTACCTGACTGCTTACAACCCACATCAGTTGTTTTGTGGCTTCCAGCTAAACATACGCATACATACATGTGCTCAGGTGATACTTGGTATACATCTCTGTTCTATGTTAGTATGGCACACTGTATTTACAGCCTTGCTGCTCAGTCAGACCACTCAACCTGTTATGGCAGGGCATCTGGACAATGGCACACATAAATGAGTGGCAAAGGCACATCAATATTGACACCGTATTATTAATACGTAAGTAAGTTAATTGCACAGTAGGCTTTGCCATCACAGTGATAATCTGGAGGATGTATAACATTCATAACTAAGCTATTATGTTACGATGTTATTGTTCACAGACTTACCAATGGTATTCCTGTCATAACACAACTCTACGTGTAAGTGACTACAGATATGAGGCACACATGTGCTTATTGTCCAGCGGAACACTGTACAGTTGAATGGTATGATCTCACTATATCACATGCAGTTCAACACACACTTCTGCAACAGTACTTTACTATGCACATGGTCTCTTAGATTTACAAGACAAACATATGTATCATAGTTATATTCACAGGTAACAAATGTATATGTACAACATCCCAGTAGCTGGCTAGCAGTGGCACAGTCAGTAGTCTTTGACAGACACTCCAGTAGTTGTTATATGTCAGCTGTCTTTTCCTGTGGTGAGTCAGGGGTCAGACCTGTGATCTAGGTCACTGCAGACAGAGCCATATGCTATGGCCATAGGTGCTGTTCAGCAGTACATCAGTACAGCAAGTCTTGTTGAGACATATTCTTTCAACTTCCTATTTCCCATTATTACAGACCACCTACTGCATTCAATTACATGCTTACTTCTTTCACATACCTTTTTTTTGGAAAGTAGATTGGGTGCTATCTTCAGGTTTGGTATCCTGACTTGCAGTCTTTCTTCTCTCTCTCTCTCTCTCTCTCTCTCTCTCTCATACAGGTATAGAGTTGGTTTGAATAGGTGGCAGGTTGACTTTTGTAGGTAATGCTCATGACCAGGTGATGCCCTGTGCACCAATTGGTGTTCCCCACTTGCTAATTACATGCAGAGCAGCTATGTAGTTATTCCAATAGCCAATGTCATGGCAACACACTCCTATAATGATTCATGTGGCCGTTGGCCCTTTACCTTGCCTATGAGGAAGACATCCTGGAGGTCTGTGAGCTACAGTGTTACAGACAGAAGGTGGGAATACCTCTTACAACAAGACTTGTGGAGACAGGCCAACTAAATGGTGGAGAAGTTTCAAGACCTAGGGGCAGAATGTGAGTATTGCTGTTATATGGTTTGAATGCTGCTAGTTTAACAGGGTTTGTCCGAACATACTAGTTCTGCATGGATTTCAGTCTGACAAAGTTATGTGGCTGCATAGCTCTCAACTGTAGGTCTATCCACATAATGGCCAGAGGTTTGCCTCTTATTTTTGGTCTGTTCCCCAGACAGGTGTTGTCCTGGGCAAATTAGTAGCATACTCTGGTGATTGCAGTCAACATCCATTTGTGTTTCTCACTTCATATACCTCAGAAAAGATATGTTACAGCAAACTCTGTAACACCAGCAAATTTCTCAGTGTATAACAGCAATATTTCAAGTATGGCTCTGTTTTTGGTCCACTGTCCCCCAATTATGTCAGGCTTTGTCCAGATGTCATGCAGTAAGAGGTTGATAGGTATGGTCTGTCATTATTTAGTGTTGCCATTCCTGCTATCATCCCAGTGATGTTGTGGCATCCCACACATGTTGTGGGGTAAGAGCCATAAATATGAGGGCAAAGTCTGGACAACATGTTGAACCCTGCACAGTCAAGAGATTGGTGTATAGACAACGCCCTTAGATGCCCTTGTAACAAAGTTTATGTGGGGAAGAGTAAGAAGTGTTTTTAAATTAGGCTGTTAGAACATGTGAGAGCTATTACTAATATGAAAGAAGAAGGTTCTATGTCTGTACATTTTAATACATTTCACCATGTTGACAGTAGTTGGCTACAAGGCACTGTTTTGGAAATGGTCTATTTCTCAGTTTGATAAAACACTTATAATAGAACAATTGTTATGTAAAGAATCAATTTACATTTTAAAATTTGATACTTTAGCCCCTAGGGGGTTGAATGAGGAGTGTAATTGGAGGCTGTTTATTTAAATATGTACTTAAGTGTTAATTGCTTCTTGTATTTAAGGCAAGTATGTTTTGTAATGTTTTAATACTTGAAGGCTTTGGCTGAGATGTCAGAGTATATTAAATATGTGTGGATTATTGGCTGGTTGTTTTTCTGTTTACTCTCTTCAGTCATTTTAGTTGTTTTGCTAAAAGGTTGGTCTATATCTGACCATTGTGTATGGCCTATCATGATTTTGTAGCCGCATACTGTGTACTTATTAGTTGGACTGTGTAGGGGAGGGTAGGCAGATGTCAGTGGCATGGGTCATTTTGTATCCAACTGTGCATGCTGCTCCAGTTATGGGTGGTCTATCAGCAGTATATGTTTGTATGGGCATTTTGAAACATGTCCCATAACATCCCACAATTCCAGCTACACTGTGACCTGACACAGTATATGTAGGGGTATCATGTGACTGTCACTGAGGCTATATCTGTCCACACAGCCATTATACTGTAGTATTTGGTAGGCTTAATGGTACATAGCTGTGACTATGGTGCAATTGTTTGTGTGTATGCACTTTCACACCGCTGTCTTTTTGTCAGTACAGTTCCATTCCTGTATTGTGTGCTGTAGTAGCTAATGCATATGTAATTCCTCAAAGCTGCTTTGGGGTAGTGATGTGTTGTCCTAACTGTAGTTTGGATGTTACTTGGTGACATGCTTGTCAGCTCAGTGTAGTTTCCCTAATGTTACATAGCTGTCCTCATAGGTCTCAACCCTCCAGGTGTTCATAGGACATACAGTTGTCTGGGTCATATATTTGGTCTCGTCCCCATGACAGATAGACAGATGATGTGTATTGCTGGCAATTCAGTGGGATGATGTGTGGAATGTACTCACTACATAATGACAGGCAATTGATTTCTTAGAATCTGATATTGCATTCAGCATATGTTAGGACAGACAGTGTTATTGCAGCAACTTCTGCAGTTTATCTACCCAATTATATCCAATGTGTCCCTATTTCCATACCCCTTTCACCCCACTTTGTCTGGCTTGGTCCAGACTCCTTGTACTAAGGTGTTCTGGGCTATGACATCGCTGCATGTTAAAGAGAAATAATATATATATGTTTGTATATTTGTGAGTTCATTTTTATATGTTCCCTTACATATATCTGAATCCCCATACTTCTTCTTCTTTCAGCTTTTCCCGGTTAGGGGTCACCACAGCGGATCATCTATCTGTTTTACGGTGTCAAGTTGCCAGCCCGGCACCCAACCTTCCACAGAAGGCATACACATGCACACACTCACACCTAGGGCCAATTTACAGTGTCCAATCCACCTACTGCATGTCTTTGGGATGTGGGAGGAAACCGGAGCACCCAGAGGATAACCCACATGACCACAGGGAGGACATGCAGACTCCGCACAGAAGGTACCCCAGCCGAGAATCGAACCAGAGAACCTCTTGCTGTTAGGCGGCAATGCTAACCGCTGCACCACTGTAGCCGCCCATCTGTATCCCCATACCTGTATGGATATATATATATATATATATATATGTATATATATATATATATATATATATATATATATATATATATATATATATATATATATATATATATATATATATATATATATATATATATATATACCTCAGTATTAATTGCTAATATATCTATATATTGTTATACATACATATGTATTTCCATACATAACTATCTCTCTATATATGTATATGTTTCTTTTCATTTATATATATATATATATATATATATATATATATATATATATATATATATATTTGTAAATAGGAATCATTCCTGATTCCACAGTGTTTCTTCCCTAAAGTAAACTGGCTTTAATGCATGATATGTTTGAAAAAAACATTAGAAAGTCCTATGGCTTAGTGGTAAATTGCTGTGGCTATGGTATACAGGTTCCTGGGTTCAAGACCTGCAAGGGCTGTTTATTTTGTTGTTGGGAAGAACAAGGGCTATTGGAGACAGAGTGATTAAGGCATTGTAGGGATTTTAGAGCACAGCGGCTTTAAGGGGGTTTGTGCAATACTAAGTGATGCTAATACATGGTTAAACAAATAGGCACTTACACCATGTAGGCTTCCCTTAGCAACGCTTACCAGTGTGCAAATCTGCTTAGCTGAACTAACTGCTGGTTAGCATTCATGTATGAACAATGCTTAAACCTGTTAAGCATAGCTGAGCACTGGTAACCATTACTCACATTTCAGCCATAAAATAGCAGAGTAATGACTTCATTTAGTAAGTGTATATGATTTCCTTTACATAACATGCTTCAATGTGCTGTCATTATAGTAGCAAGGTGTGTGACTATACTGTATAGGACACTTGTGAATACATGGGTGGTATCACATGTTATATGCACTCACACTTCCATGTTACACCAGCTACACTACCATGGTTGACAAAAATAATTTAAACATATTGTACTATTAAATTAGTACTTTTAACACTGCTTTTCAATGTAAAATTAAATTGCCTTTTGTAGTACTCAAACCATGCACTCCTGTATGCAAAGCTGGGACTCTGAGTACTACACTATTCTGTTTTTGGTGCTTGAGCTGTATGTTTTTATGTATCTCCTATTGAATATTAATATCATATTATTATATTTACTGTAGAGTACTGTGTTTTTTGGCCATGCCATTGAGGACTGCTGTCATGTAGTAATGGCATACATTTCAGTTTCAGACTTCTATTCTTCAGAACATTCATGCTAATGCATAACCTGTTTCCTATCTACTTCCTGTCTGTCCTCTGTGCAGATGGGATGACACTGGTGCTCAGGCTGCTGTAGACTACACTGCAGAATGGATGTGTTCATATAGGATGTAGCCAGAAAGGGAAGCCAGGCTATGGAGACCTCTATGTGTTGCCTTTAAGAGTACATTACAGACCTGCTGTGTGATCATGAGGGGAGGGAGGCAGGTGCTGTACATGCACATATGTACCTATGGGGGTACAGGGTGGTGATGTCTACATGTCACAGGTCTGCAGCCGGTTGCCTATATCTATGGCATATGTGTATGTGGTGTTATTGACCACCACTACAGAGCAGATATGTGTGTTGCCTCTGGAATTGCAGACACATGTCTGGAAGGCCTAGTGATTGGCCTTGGTAGATGTAACCTGTTTGCACTCAAAGACAGCTGTAAGGTACATCACCGGTGACCTTATTTGCTTGTGCAGACCAAGGTGAGATGGCTTCCAATGAGGCACCTGTTCCTTCATGGCCTGTCCAGCAATAAATTCAACCTATGATGGTAGTTGTATATGTCTGCTGTCCACCACAAGTTTCCACCTAACCTTGATTGGTCGA